>NC_087176.1:5490000-5537500 GCF_035594125.1 Scylla paramamosain
CTCTCTCTCTCTCTCTCTCTCTCTCTCTCTCTCTCTCTCTCTCTCTCTCTCTCTCTCTCTCTCTCTCTCTCTCTCTCTCTCTCTCTCTCTCTCTCTCTCTCTCTCTCTCTCTCTCTCTCTCTGCTGACTCACTGGGCAAGGTGTAAACTGTTCCATCCTTGTCGGTGACACTGACGAACAGAGAGGCGCGTCTGCGGGAGAGTCTAGCAGCCCGTATGACAACAGCCCGCCCCTCGCTGTCCACGCCACAAACGCTCATTACATCCTCATGCTGCGGGAAATTGGAGAGGTTAGTTGAGTTAAGTTGAGGTTTGGTTTGGTTTGGTTTGGTTTGGTTTGGTTTGGTTTGGTTAGGTTACGTAAGCCTGGGAAGGTTAAGGAAATGACAGGAAAGGATAACGAAGGATAGGAAAGGATAAAGAAAGGATAGGAAAGAGTATTATAGCTGGGAAGGATTGGTAAGGATTAAGGAGCGTGGGGAAGGATGAGGAGAGGATAGAAAAGAGAAGGAAAGGATACAAAAAGATAGGAAAGGCTAGAAAGGATTAAAAGGGATAGGAAAATATTACGAAAGGATAGAAAACAGCATTACATCCTTAATTTCCGTTTTTTTTTTTAAAGTTAAATATGACAAAAAAAATAATAGTGGATAGGATAAGATAGTTTAAGATACTCTCTCTCTCTCTCTCTCTCTCTCTCTCTCTCTCTCTCTCTCTCTCTCTCTCTCTCTCTCTCTCTCTCTCTCTCTCTCTCTCTCTCACCCGGTCCGTCACGAAGGGTTTGGGCTGTTCCATCTCTCTTTCATATGCAGAAGCTCCCAGCACTCCAGCATGCTCCGGTCTTCTGTCCCGCCCTCCCGCGCCACCATCCGCCCGCGCCCACCACACCTCGCCCGCTACCCGCCCGCGCCGCCACCAGTACCACAGCACACCGCGCCCACCTGAGGAAGATTAGAATTATAAGAAGTCATAAGGTATTTTAATCAGTAAGAGAAACCCTGTTAAGTCTTCTCTTGTTGTTGTTGTTGTTGTTGTTATTGTTGGTGTTGTTGTTGTTGTTGTTCTTCTTCTTCTTCTTGGAGGTGAAACAGGTAGAGAAAGTGGAAGAGAGGAGAGAAGATGATGCAGAAAGAGAGGAAAAGAAGATAAGGAGGGAAGTCTCTCTCTCTCTCTCTCTCTCTCTCTCTCTCTCTCTCTCTCTCTCTCTCTCTCTCTCTCTCTCTCTCTCTCTCTCTCTCTCTCTCTCTCTCTCTCTCTCTCTCTCTCTCTCTCTCTCTCTCTCTCTCTCTCTCTCTCTCTCTCCATCCAGCTATTTATATCTGTTTGTGGAAGATGGTTATTACTATACTGCGAAGAGGAGGAGGAGGAGGAGGAGGAGGAGGAGGACGAGGAGGAGGAGGAGGAGGAGGAGGAGCACAAGGACGAAGATGTGAAGACCTTGTAATAATATGTCAGTGTGTGTGTGTGTGTGTGTGTGTGTGTGTGTTTGTGTGTGTGTGTGTGTGTGTGTGTGTGTGTGTGTTTGTGTGTGTGTGTGTGTGTTTGTGTGTGTGTGTGTGTGTGTGTGTGTGTGTGTGTGTGTGTGTGTGTGTGTGTGTGTGTGTGTGAAAAAAAATAAAATAACTACACAAATATAATACCTAAACCAAACTACGTATATACATAAGACACATTAGTAGTTGAGTTATAAGTGTATGTTGAATATAAAATCTTAAATATTTCCCACAAACAAAGGTGCATTTCCTTAATATAAGTTTTAAATTATCTCTCTCTCTCTCTAGAGAGAGAGAGAGAGAGGAGGTATAGATAGTGATAAGATAAATCTCTCTCTCTCTCTCTCTCTCTCTCTCTCTCTCTCTCTCTCTCTCTCTCTCTCTCTCTCTCTCTCTCTCTCTCTCTCTCTCTCCTCTCTCGATATCCTGCGTAAAATTAGAGGAGGAGGAGGAAGAGGATGAAAAGGAAGAGGAGGGGAAGGAGGAGAAGTTTATCCACAGGTACAAAGACATGAAGGAGAAGGAAGAGGAGAAGGAAAATCAGGAGGAGGAGGAGGAGAAGGAGGAGGAGGAGGAGGAGGAAAGAGGAGGAAATAGAGAAAGAGAACGAGAAGAGAAAGAATACAATACCAATTTTAAAGTACTAAAGAAAATATGAAAGAAGAGGAGGAGAAGGAAGAGGAAAGAAGAAATGGAAACAAAAGAGGAGGAGGAGGAGATGGAAAAGAAAAAAAAACTACCACAAAACCTTATTAACACACAAAGGAAACGTGTAAAAAATGAGAAGAAAAAGACCAAGATTTAACCGATAACATTTAATACACCAACGGAAAGAGACAAGAACACTGCGGTCGGGGAAAGGGCGCTGGGGAAAGGGAAAGGAGGTTGCGATGGCATTTCGAAACCTAAGGACACGTGTAGGGATTTTCCACGTGTCATTCTCAATCAGCCTTATTTAAACATATCAAAGTTGAGATAGGATGTATTTCCTGCAACGCCTCACACTTGAATCGCATCCCAGTAATGTTATTTATGTGTGAACTTTCAAATTCAACGTAACTTCGGGTATTCTTTAGTTTCATACAGGCACTGCTACGTGTAGGCATGATGGCTTCTTGCTGGTTTCCTTATTTTCTTTGGTTCGTGTGTTCTTATTCTGGAACCGCCACCTGTAGGCCTGATGGCTTCTTGCAGCTTCATTTATTATCTTATGTTCTTGTTCTCTCCTCATAATTGTAAATATTTTTTTTTTTTTAATAGTTCGCTTTTGGGACTGGCATCTTCAGTTTTTTTTTTTTTTTCTTCTTCTTTTGCTTTTTTGTTGTCCTTGCCCAGAACCTCCCTTGCATTATAATTCAATGAATAAACAAATAAAATGCCACTTTCTCACAGTCAGTAAGACTTAATCAACTAACTAAAGAAACCAGTGTCTTCCTCGATTCTCAATAAACTAACAACCTGTCTATCTACCAGCTGAAATTCCTCAAACTACCTAAGGAACCTAAACTAACCTAACCCTCCAATGAACTAAAGAACCCCACAATGAGTTCATTTCCTCCTCACCTCGAGTCACTAAGACATAGACGAGGTACGCCAGCAGTAAGGAGGCCAGCAGGTACACTGCCTCTCCGGACATCCTGCCACTTAGCTGTTACCCTCCACCACCACCACGACAACCTTCCCCACTCGAAGCTCAACCCAAACTGACTAGTGAGCAGTGAATCAGCGATTACTCAAGGCTTAGAGTCCCCCCGGTTCCCCACTCTCGTGACTTCAACGTTGCCAACTTGCCATGGGAATTACGTTTGTTTCATTACTCATGTTTCCCTACATCCCCCTCACGTACACAAGTTCCCGGCCCTGCCAGATTCACGATTCCTGTTCTGTCTTGAGGGATGTTACACAGAGAGAGGATGGAAGGAGGGGAAGGAGGGAGGTAAAAGGAAAATGGCAAGAAAGTGCAGAAAAGGAAGGGATGAAGGGAATGGGAGGATGGAAGGTAGATGGATAGATAGAACGAAAGACAGATTTTATAACCCTCCTACCGACTCTGCAATTCTGTAATCCTATCAACTCAACAGCCCTCTAATCTTATCCTATCAACTCTGCAACTCTCTAATCCTATCCTATGAACTCCACAACCCTTTATAATTTTATCATATCTACTCCGCAACTTCAGTCCTATCAGCTCTACAACCCTTTCATATCGCCCTGTCAATTCTGCTCGCCCTCCCCATCCAATCTTATCTAATACAGTTGAGATAAGGTACTAAAATGTCTAAGAATACAGTACCAGGTGTTACTTCTATTCCCGCATCTCAATCTAGGGGTTTTTATCCATGTAACAGGCAAGAGAAGCATCAAACAACAGTGAAAGACTAGATAGAAATGCGCTCCCAGACTAGACCTCTAAGCTTAGGAAATTCGAGGCAACAGACCACATCATAGACACGTGGGTTTCAAGAAGGCATACACCTGGGTTAAGTTCCTACGTGCCAAAACCAGTCTCCATAATAAGGCATTGCTTAGCCCGGGTATAGAAATTAGAGAAAAAAAATAAATAATAAACACCATCACACTGTACAGTAAAATCCCTCTCATCCGGCATTCGAGTATCCGGCAGCTTCAAGTATCCGGCACATTTTTCCCTGAGCCTTAAAATCAATAAAAAATCAACGTGTACTCATAAAATCGATTAAAATTCCCGCGCGAGGCATACTTTGTCCCCTCGCCACCAGAGTGCACTGCTTCACGCCACCCGCGGCCCACTGCACTGTGTTTACTCAGTGACTCAGTCCCGCGTGTGCACTGTTTATCGCCTGACGTCATCATCATGCCTAAAGTTGTAGAAAAGAGGAAGCGTGTTGAGCTTACACTTAAGCAGCTGATCAGATCAGCTGATTTTTGTTATGGTAAGATGGGTGAGTGTAGGGTGGTGATTGTGGACATAATTTCACTTCTATTCAAGTATCCGGCAATATTCAAGTATCCGGCATGTCGGCGGTCCCGTTGATGCCGGATAAGAGGGATTTTACTGTATAAGGAGCAATTCACTTTTCAAATCAGATTACATACTGAGTAGTAAAACTTTCTACAGGATTTTCAGTATGCTGGAAAGACAGGGAAATGCAAAAGTATACTAGATCATATTGGAAAACAAAAAGATGATAAAAGCAATATCTGAGCATGTAGATAACAGTTCACTTTTTAAATCAGACTTTCTGACTGGAGAATCTTTCACAGGACATTCAATAAACTGGAAAGACAGGGAATTAGAGTAATGTGCTAAAAGACCACACTAGAAAAATTGAAAAGAACAATGAAGACATCAGAGTACTGCAGCTAGCCATTCATTTCACACCAAGGCTCTACCCCAAAAAAGGCAAGGTAGCTGAGATAAGGCACACAACTTTTCACATTCATTCACACAATTCTTAGCCCCTTGACCCCCAAGAGAGAGGAGAAACTGAGGCTTTGGATCCCCCTCTGTAGTAAATACCTTGTGAAAAGACAAGGCACTAACAAATCTGACGACTGGAAAACCTTTAACAGGATTCAGTATGCCGTAAAAAATAGAATTGGAGAAATGTGGTACAAGACAACACTGGAGGAAGCTCACCTGCCTGACTGTTCCACCACTCAGGCACACAGAACAATGTCACAGGAGCAAGGAAGAGTCAACCCTACCAATATATGTTTATTAAGTGAAAACCACAAACAGCAGCACTAACTTACACGGCCAAAGTGACCTGGTGCTACAGAGACATCATGTAGTAATAACCTCACTTCTGTCTTGAGATACACAAAATATATAGTATAGCAACAACTGTGGTACCTTTCAAAGTAACAAAATCACAACAAATATTCAATTTTTTTTTCATCTCTCTCTTTTTCACAATCATTTATATAGCCCCTGATGGCCCCTGGGTGGGAGGAGTTCCTGGAGGTGGAAGAAAGGAGATGAGAGAGAGAGAGAGAGAGAGAGAGAGAGAGAGAGAGAGAGAGAGAGAGAGAGAGAGAGAGAGAGAGACTTCAAAGCACAGGGATCACTCTAATATCAGTGACAGCTGGCGACGAGTAACATATTACGAGCCTTCAGTTTACATAATTCCTGACAGTTTGCACCGTGGCTCCGAGTCTGCCCTGGTAATGCGTTGCACCTCAATGCAAGCAACACATTCAGACGAGCAACAACTCCAGCAGCCAGCAGACCAGCGCAAACACACATACAAAAAAAGTCGACGAGAGGAGAAAAGGAACACAGGGAGGAGGAGATGAGGATGAGGACACGGGAGAGATGGAAAACGTAAGGAATTGAGGTAATGGAGAGAATTTCTTCCACCAACGGGCCTGTGTTTGGGAAGACTGGCGGTGAATGTTTCCAATTAGCGTTAGCCAGGTTCAGGAGTCCAGGTCGTCAACGTGCAGCAAGACAGTGAGGAAAATGGGGTGGTGGTGATGGTGGTGCTGTGGTGGTGATGGTGGTGGTGGCAGTGTGATGGTCCATGTTGTGGTGGTGACAGCCGACACATACCTGCTCCTGGTGATGACTGAGGTATTTGGCTATGTGTTTATGTACAGTGTATGTGTATGTGTGTGTGTACGTGTGTGATGACCCCCTTAACATTGATTACTGATGGGCTGAATGCAGTATTATCAACCTAATGTTAACCCCCAAAGTGGCTACACCCCACAGCGTCATGTATGGCTTGGGAAGGAAAAAAATATATTGTTACTCGGTAAAAGTTAAAGAACAACTGTTGTGTACCAAACTAGACAATCATGATCCCCCAATCAATGTGCCTAGTGGTGTGTGTGTGTGTGTGTGTGTGTGTGTGTGTGTGTGTGTGTGTGTGTGTGTGTGTGTGTGTGTGTGTGTGTGTGTGTGTGGAGAGGAGAGGAGAGGAGAGGAGAGGAGAGGAGAGGAGAGGAGAGAGAGAGAGAGAGAGAGAGAGAGAGAGAGAGAGAGAGAGAGAGAGAGAGAGAGAGAGAGAGAGAGATGTGTGTATGTACGTGTGTCTGACTGAATGGTACGTCAATTTGGTGTGTGTGTGTGTGTGTGTGTGTGTGTGTGTGTGTGTGTGTGTGTGTGTGTGTGTGTGTGTGTGTGTGTGTGTGTGTGCGAGACTAAACTCCTTGTCCCTACACCACTTACATACTTATGAATGGAAAACAAAATGTCAAGTCACTAATCCTACTTTTCATTAATTTAACACATAAAAATTTTTCAAATTCAATTATGTCTATGTATATATATATATAAAAAAAATTATTCTTTTTAACTAAAATATTCATGTAATTTTTAACAATGCTTTACCTGCTAACAGTTCAACAAAGAAAAATGGAGTAGAGATTATTTCTTTACAAACAATAAAAAAAAATAACTAAGGACTGGAAGAGTTCTCCAAGTAATCTTCCAAAAGGAAAATAATAGAAGTTCTCGGAAATGGGAAAAAAATATATGTATATATATACTATATATGAATGCATAGATTTAACATGAGCTGCTGATATTGTTTCCTTCAAAAGAATTATTACTCCTTTCGTTATCAGGAGGAAGTTATCTGGAGTGTGAGGGTGGGGTGGGGCGACAGCCTAGCGGCGGGGCCCCCAGATGGTGGGGCCAGTGTGGGTGGCCACTGATGGAGCACCCATGGAAGGGAAGTCCTCAGAGGAGTCCATGTTGGGAGCTTCCTGGGTCCACGGGGCACCTGACACCACAAAGCCGCCCTGTGGAGGAGAAAAGGGAGGGGGATGTGAGCCAGAGGGCTCACTGACTGACGGCACACTCACCACTAACAACACACAATGGAAGCAAAGAAATAAAACTAGACATTTGGATTAACCACAAGAAAAGCAACAAATTAATGAAATTTTTGCAAAACACCAAGATAACTAACTGAATATAACCTGAAATCAGATATAATAATTATAAAACTTTGTTCATGAAATCTTAACCAGTTTTTTTTTTGCGTGTGGAAATTCACATAATTTCTTCAAAACAAGAAAATGTCACCATTTTTTGCAAACAATCTGGTATGCACACATAACAACCACACTATTTTTGAAGAACATAAGAAAACCCATTTTTTTGCACAGAATCTGAAATTCACACAAATACAAAAAAGTCAAAGAAATTACCTTAATTTATCATCTTTATAATGTCATACTTTTGATAGAAGCCACCACACATATCAAAGAAAATTATACATCTATCTATTATCTATGCACTAGCCCAGCAATACCACACAGGGTGGCCCAGACAAGCACCACACACACACACACACATCATTCACACTCACAGCCCTGTCACCTCCAGGTGGAAAGATGTTGGGAGAACACAAGTCAACATAAAGAACACCTGCGACCCTTACCTCCTTCTTGAGTGCTCCCTGCTGTGGGGCGTCCCCAGTGGCCTGACCGCCACCAGTCTGGGCAGGGCCTGCACCGGAGGAGGCGTTTTGGGACATGTACATATTCATGTCCTCTCGCTCAGTGATGTCCTGCATATACTCCTCCGACAAGTTGAGGAGGTGGTCTTTGCACTCCTCCACATTCTCTGGAGCCCCCATGATGGTCACCATGTTGGGATCGTCATTATCACGGGGGAACTTGATCTCAACCTGAAGGAAGGAGTGATGGAGGTGATGAAGAGGTTGTCACTGATTCACAAGGACAGGTAGTGAGGTGAACCAAGTGACTGTGGTTGATGCGGTCATGTGACTGATGAGCTTAGGCAGTGAGGTGAGAGAGGCAATGTCTGAAGGAAGGAGTGACAGTCTGGCAACTGATATCAGGCAGTAAGATGAGAGAAGCAATGTTTGATTAATGGAAGGTATATTCATGGACAGGTCTGCATCTACAAAAGTTCCCCTGCAAATATGAAACAATGAATCTGCATAAATTTAGTTCAAACATGTTTACAAACTCACATTTTAGCAACTGTGGAATTTTCCATTTCTGAAAGTGGTTACAGAAGTGCCCAACTATACCAATACCCAACTCACCTTTTACCACCACCAATGCTACACTCCCTCACAGCCCCATGAACAATACCCACCTTGTACTCTTCCATGACCTTGCGGATGGCACGGCCCCGGCTGCCAATGAGACGAGAGTGGATGCGGCTGTCTATTTCCACCGTGTCACGCACCATCTTGTCCAGCTCACCAGTGATGGCCAGGATGGCAGCCTTGGCCTCCTGCACATTCTGCTCATAGCCGGTGATGGTGATAACGCTCTCCTCGGCCGCACCGCGGGGCGGGAACTGAATGTTAACGTTGTGCTTCTCCCTGATCTTGGTGATGACGGCACCGCGCTTGCCGATGATCTTGGGATGGTACTCTGGGTCCACCTCCATTGTCAGCTTGAAGGAGCGGGCCTCCCTGTCAGCCTCCTCCTCCTCCAGCTGCGCCACCTTCTCCCGCAGGGCCTGGCATGCACGCTCCGTGTTGGCGGGCGGGCCAGTGATGCGGATGATGTCGCTGCACTCCAGCAGGGGTGGCACCTGGATGTTGACATCATGTTCTGTCATCATCTGGCGTACATTTTCACCCTTCTGGCCGATGATGTAGCGGTGGTGGCGGTTGGGCACCACCTCCTCCACCGTCACTGGCACCAGCTCCAGCAGGGCGTCGCGAGCTGCCTCACACCTCTCCTTCTTGCCCATGATGCGCACAATGTCCTGAGGCCGCGTCTCTGGTTCAGCTTCACCATTCACCTGCATTGCAGTGCTGTTACTATCAATAGTACTAAAAGACGACCATGGATTACTATTAACAGCAATGAAGATATAATTTCCAATACTGATTATTTCCTAAATGTGAGAATGGAAGAAATGTGCTTGAATATTTGACAGAAAGAGAGGCAGAGCAAAATAAAAGGAATGAAATATATCAAGAATGTAAAAGTGGAGAATATGAATACAAGAAAATGTACACTCATCTGTGCTAACCACTTCTATGAGGAATCTGTAAGGAGCAAATGAGAATTGCTTACATTATCATCCCACCAGACCCCAAACACACCTGCGCGCTGTCCTCTTCCCCATTAGTGAGGTGCATGCCACTGTCCTTCTCAGGGAATTTGATCTGCACCTCATGCCGCATGGTGATGGCCTGCACCTTGCTGCCCCGTGACCCCATCACAGTGCGGTGGTAGCGCTGCGGGATCACCACCTCCAGCTCCACCATCTCCTCCAGGTCACTCACAATTTCCTGGATGCGGGCACGGGCTCCCTCCACACACTCCTTGGCCCCCTTCAGAGTCACCTACAAGTACAGTAATGCTTTGTGTCAGTAAACTAGTATTGTGCTTTACCTTCTTGAGTGATGAGGTTGCCAGTTCCTTGGGATCACTGAATGTCACTTATAGCAGACTTGGTGTTTTCATTGGTGCATTGGTGTGGGGAATGACTGAACATTTCCAGACAAAAGGCATGAAGAAAAGTGGTGTATACTCATAAGCACCTACGCAAGTATAAAAAATTATGCAAAGAATGCCCAATGACACTTAACAAGGCAACACAAACACATGAACACTAACCTTATCACTCTGCACACCCGATCTGGGGAAGGACACAGTGACTCCACCATACTGGTCCCCAATCTGCCTGAGTACCTCCCCTCGGCGCGCCACAAAGTGTCGGTGGTGGCGAGGGTCCACTGTCATGGTCTCCTCCACCACCTGGTCCAGCTCCTTGATGGTGGCCTCTAGCTGCTCCTTGGCCTTGGCAATGGCATCCTGGACAATACAGACCACACTGAGTTCTTGAACAATGTGGTACACTTTCATTATACCACTTATAGACTTGTAGACTTATATCATTGCTCATAACCTCCTTCCTAAGGAATGTAAATTTAATAGCTTCAGTCCCATTGCATAAGAATACCCTTCATCCCCAGTATCCTTTTAGTCATTCTCCTTTGTACTGATTCTAATAGACCTATATCCTTCCTGTAATATGGGACCAGAACTGCACAGCATAGTCTAGATGAGGTCTGACAAGCACCAAATATAACTTGAATATTTTTCTGGGACTTCTACTTTTAATATTCCTAAAACTGAACAATAACAGATTAACTGTCAGAATCTTAGAAATACCAAACATAGTTTATCCTGTAAAAAAAACCATCTTGCTACTACAGTGGGGACATAAAAATAACTATATCTTGAAAAGAACTATCCTTGTAAATCCATGAGAGCATGTGAAAAGAACTACTCAGGTACTTTAGTGAGAGCAGGTAAGAGGAACTTCTGTGGTAATTTTGTGGGAGCAAGTGAGGGTGTGTACCTTCTTTCCAATGATGGTGATGAGCTCCTTGTCCTCATCCTTGTCTGTGGGGAAGATGATCCGTGCTCCAGTGGCATCACGGATTTTGCGGATGTTTGCACCATTACGTCCAATCAGGAAGCGGTGGTGCTGCTGCTTGGCACGCACCTGTCATGCACACAAAAAAATACATATCAATGCTCAACACAGTGCGTAACACAAGTTTTTACACGCATTGCTGGAAGTGAAAGTATAGGTTCATCAAAGTCATAAATATTCTATGCACATCCATTTATCTGGTTCATTCATGCACACAATTGTTGGCTAATTCACTTAATACAAATACATACGTAGCAAACACATTACAATGAAAAAGTAAACAAAGTGTATGTCCATTTATCCAACAACAAAACAAATTAAAAAAGATTATATACAAAACATACGAAATTTGGCTTTGTAAATAGAAGTTTTACACCTGGATGAGTTGAATGAGATGTTGGGAGTACAGTGACACCAACAACTTTCTGGACAAGTACAAGAAAAGTAGAAATGGAAAAATTTTAATTTAAAGTAGGCTTAAATCATACCATAACTAGGAAACACACACACACACACCTCAGTAGTGTAACTGGCTAGCTGCTTCTCATTGCTGAGGTCAACCAGGATCTGTTTGGCTTTGTGCACGTCCTCCTTGGGGCCACGGATGGTCACCTGCAGCAGAGGTCACAGTTAAGTCACAACACCTAAATCAAACTTTCTAACATGAGAAAATAATGAACACTTTTACTGCTAGACAAAATTTCCCATAGTCACCTGGAAATTCTTACATTTTTTTAATGCTACAATTTCTCTAGAAGGATTAACTTCCTATTCTCAGTTTTTCACAAGATTTTCTACAATGGTCTGAATGTTAACCCTTTCACTGCTATATGGTACAATTTTCCTCACTCATAAAACACTTGGAAACATCATCTCTTGTCCCATAGCCACTTCCAAACATTGCACTGCCTAGAAACTAAAAAAATCTATTTTATGTCCTTTCTTATAGATGCTTATAGACTCCATGCACTGTTTTTAGTGTCATGAATTGTGGCAAACTGTAATGAAAGAGTTAAAAGATGACCAAAGCAGTGAAAAGAGTGACACACGTACTAATAAAGGTACCAACTAATAAATTAACACAAAGGAATACGTTTTTATGAGCCCAAGAAACGACACAATTTCAAAATTAACACAAAGAAATATATTTTTACGAGCCATATAAACAACACAATTTCAATCATGTATAGCACACCTTGTCAGAGCTTTTCTCAGAGCCTTTTCCGGGTGGCGGGAACTTAATGGCCACTCCACCGCACTCCTCACTGACACTCTGAATCAGCTTCCCTCCAGCACCAATCATGGAGTTGTGGAATTTGGCTGGAATGATGATGTCCACCTCCACAATGCTGGCCTGGAGTGATAGAGAGAGGAATGATTAGGAACACAAGAACATAAGAAAATAAGGGAAGCTGCAAGAAGCCATTAGACCTACACATGTGGCACTCCCTGTATAAAAAATGCCTACCTTGTATCACTTTTCATCTGCATTCGTAAGTTCATCCATCTTTTTTAAAAATTCCCATTGACTCAGCACTAACATTTTAATTGACCACTTTTAGATTAACGCAACAAAACTGTCAAAAGATGTGATGAAGAAAGAATGCTGAGATAGAGAAGAAAATAGGTAATTGTGTGTGGATGAGAAGGAAAGGAAGACTCGGCAACAACAGTTATATGGTGTCACGAAGGAATGCTACAAGGGAGAAGGAAGGAAAAAAGACAGAGAAGAATGAAGATAAAGAGAACAAGATCTGGTAACACAAGCCAGAATAAAACATGTTAATAAGTCCAGGTAGGGTAAACACACACCAGCTCATCCTGTATCTTCTGAATGCGTTCCTGGGCCTTCTCACAATTCTCCTTGCGGCCGGTGATGGTGATCTCATCACTGTTCTGCCCCTCAGAGGGAAGATCAATGCGTGTCCCTGTCTCCTCCCTGATCTATGGGGGAATAAGAGAAAATGTTGAGGTTAATCAGAGGTCTATTGTTTGTAGCATTCACCAGGTATATTGACAATGTTCTTCAGTTTCTTTATTCTCTATGAAGATGAAGAGTATGGTCTGCTTTTTTATGGTTCTATTCTGATTGGTAAGATAAAGAGTACAGTTTGTCTTTCACGGTTTTGTTTTGATTCATAAGATAGAGTAGCTTCATTTTCATGGTTTTTTTTTTATTACTAAGATGATAAAGAGTTCAGTTTATTTTTCATGGTTATGTTCTGATTCCCTGTGAAGATAAGGAGTATAGTTTTTTTTTTTTATAATACTTTTTTGATTCCCTATGAAAGTAACATAAAGAATGCAGCTTGTTTTTCATAACTCAGGTTTTACTCTCTATGTACATCCCACTACTCACTTTGTTGATATTTGCTCCACCCTTGCCAATAATGAATTTGTGGAACTGGCGGAAGATGGAAACCTTGACTTGGTGGTTGGACTCGGCCAGGTCACGCACCATCTTCTTCAGGTACTGGTGGCAGCCATCCACGTCATCCTTGGGGCCGCGGATCTTCACCAAATCCGACTGCTCCCCTATGGTGGTGAGTTGGTGATGAGAGATAGGAATGGTGGTAATGGTCTGTGACTATTAGTGAAGGGCAGACCGAAGATGTTCAGAGTAGGAGTTAATGTACAATTCTGAGAAGCAGGTGAAGCGTAATATATATAGAATGGTATACAAGACTGGGAATTAAGAGCCTAAACTAATCCTGGAAAAACACATGCATTAACAGATTCCACTACATGAAAATACAATAATGATACAAAAGACTGGGCATTACAGGCCTAAATGAAGATACATGGGACCAGATATACAAGAAACACAAGTAAGAACCAAGTATATTAACCCAGGAAAAATACAGTATGACACACTCCACTACATAAAATTGAATGAAAATACAACAACCTGAGATGAAAAAGACTGGACATTAAGACCCTGAATAACTGGAAAAACAAAAATATATAAATAAACCCACTGCATAAAATAAAATGAAAATATAATGATCTCATAAAAAAGACTGGACATGAAGAGCTTGAATCACTGGAAAAACAAATATATGAATAAATCCACTACATAAAAATCAAATTAAAAAAATCCTGGAAAAACTTTCACACACACAAATCCAAAACACAAAATTAAATAATATGATTTGGTACAAACTTGAGCATTAAGGGCACAAGTTAATCTTACAAAACAATATGGCCGCTTCCACTCACCAGGATCCGGGAATGAGATTTGCACTTGGTTGAATCTGTCCCTGATTTCCTTGATTTTGTCTCCCTTGGTGCCGATGATGGTACGATGGAAGCGCTGGTCAATGTGGATGTCACGCTCCTTCTCGTTCTCCATCTTGGTCACCAGCTCCTCCAGTTCCTGCAGCCGGATGGAAGGTGTGGGTGAGATGCACTTATCCTTGAACCAGACTTATTTGGTACACCTTCCCTCAACTCTCACAGTGCTAGACAAGTTTTGCTTCCCATAATTATCTACTTTTCAGGCAGTTATTTCTATACTACAGTTTCTTGAGTTTAGTTGTTCTGTAGCTTGAAAGAGACAAAAGCAATCTCCTATTATTTTCTTTTCAGTGTGACTAAGCAAAACAAGTCTTCATTTGGAATTTCAGTAACAGATGTACACAGCAGTGAATGGGTTAATTATTTACTGAAATGCCTTGACTTGTACTACAGCCACCTCCTGTCTTTAAAATGGGTACAAATTTGCAAGGCCTATTCTTTTTTATCCTCTTCTTTCTTGTAGATGCTTATAAAGATTTCATCCATTACTTCTCGTGCTGTTAATTGTTTTGTATTGTGGTGAAAGGGTTGACTGCTCCTGACACTATAAAGCACAACGAAAACTAAGATGCATTTATAAACTAGAAAACACAGTGCTAGGGTGATATAAATGGCACAGTTATAGATAAAAACTTGTGCTGTATAGGAAGAAAAATTATAGCTTACACTTCACTGAAAAAAAAAGAAAGTTGTCTTGATGCAATTACAGAAAAAAAGAGAGAAACAGAAAAAATATAGCAGAGATGCATATGAGAAAAAAAAAAAAAGGGGAAAATATAACTTAAATACATTAAGAGAAAACAATGAGTGAAAAATACATATACCCATCCATCCATCCCATCCACCCCTTCCTTCCACCCGCCAGCCAACTGATCAGCACACCCACCTGCTTGGCCTGCCTGACCCCCTCTGGGCTGCCCTCCAGGCGGATCAGGTTGCTGCCATCAGCCTCAGAGATGTTGATGAGCACTCCTGTGTCATTACGGATGCGGTTGATGTTGGATCCGTTCTTGCCTATGATGTGCTTGTAGAACCTGAGAGAGAGAGAGAGAGAGAGAGAGTTATACACTTTCAATAACAGTTTATGGCAATGTGCTTTTTTAGCTCATAAGATAATGCCACTCCTTATTTTTCCCTTTTACAACAATATTTTTCTCCCTTACAAGCAATATTCCTCCTCCACTGTCCTCATACTATTACTCCCATTCATAACACCTTTAGCTGAGATTACAAGACAACATTCAAAAAGGAAATGGACAGGAACTGAAAAATAAATCCTAGAATAAAAAACTCATGGTAAAGTCCGACTCTACAAAAGAACTTTCTATTCTTTAAAATTCACCAGTCCCTTTAATTACCTATCTATTTATATACCAGGCCAGCAATCCCACACAGGGTAAACCACACAAAGCACCACACACACACACACACACACACACACACACACACACACACACACACACACAATCATTCACACTCTTAGCTCCCTTAACCCTTTCACTGTGACACAAATCAAGTCTTTACAAACATCTACATGAAAGTTAGCAATGAAAAGTACACATTTAGCAATTTCTTCACAGATCGAAGATTGAATTTGGCTGCAGAACAAGTAAAGATGTCTCAAGAGTGACTGGTAATTAGGGAAAGGTGTACCAAGTGGCAGTCCAAGGGTTTAGCACGCCTAACGAGAATTCCCTTAAATACCCCTAAAAATTCAATAGTCCCCTTTAAACACCCCTTACAATAAATACCATCCAATCCCATCCTCTCAAACACCCCTTACAAAAAAATCCCATCCAGTACCTTCCCCTCAAACATCCCTTACAAATTCTTAGTCCTCTTGATCCTCCCTCAGGTCACCCATACTTACTTAGGGTCCACAGAGATCTCATCAAAGCACAATTTACTCTTCATCTCTGAAATCATGTTCTCAAGCTTCTCTGCTGCTAACTCCACTTCCTCAGGCGGACCCTCCAATTTGATTCCACCCTGCTTGTCAGTGAACTCCACATGCACCTGGTGGAAGAGAGGTGGAGATGATGAGAAGTGAAAATGTGGAGAGGGGGAGATGATGGTAGGTGGAGATGAGGAGACACAGAGATAGAGAGATGGAAATGGAGACAGAGATGAGTAGAGATGAAAATGAGGAGGCACGGAGAAGGAGAATGGAAGAGTAGGTATGGAAAAAAGTCGTAATCTTCTCAGATGTGATTGAATGCTAAAATTACCTCAGCATTGTTAAGTTTCAGCTGTTTTCTTCTAACTATAAATGAAGAATTTATGAGGTAGCAGTCTTTCAATCTCATCTGCCTAAAAGATTTACTCACTGGCTATACCAATATTATCAAGTCATGGCAAACATTTATCTTATGAGTGTTTCTCTTTCTCCTCATATTATCCTTTAATTTTCTCATTTTCTTATTTTTTACATTTTTTTTTTTATTTTCCAATATCAAAATGCTATATAGTAGTAGACTTTTGTCTTGCTCAATATTTTTCTTTATTTTTATTTTCCTTTTTCTTCTTAATTTTCATATATTTTCTCTGATTCCATTTTTTCTTACAAACTTTCCTAAGTCATCAAATACTTCCTTCTTAGTTCTTTTACTCAACACACTTCTTCCTTATTCTTCACACACTTTCCCTGATTATCCTCATACATCATACATTTTTTAATTTCTTTCAAACAAATTTCACTCTTTCTTCTTACTATCCAAGCATTTTCCTGATCATTCAAAAAGTATCTTAAAGTGAATCCTCTACCCTCTAACATAACACTTATCAAAGCATTTCCTGTAACTTAATTTCTTTCTAATTCTTCAAATATTTCATCACTACATTCCCTTATATCACCACTTCATTACAAGACCAAACCATTTTTCATATAACTTCATTTCTTAAACTCTTCAAAACACTTCACCTTTACGTACATTCCCTCCCTTCCCTCTTATCAACACATCCCATATAATCATCATTCTCAAACTCCTCAAACACTTAATTTCATCATTTCTTTCCCATCCAATACATCAGTGCACTCCCTACAAGCCCACAGCACACTATTGATCACCACCTATCCCCAACACTCACCTTGGGCAGATCCTGAGTGATCTGACGAATGTTGGCTCCCTTACGTCCAATGATAAATTTGTGGAGCCAGGTTGGGGCTTCCACATCCTGTTGCACCACACTGTTGGCCTTGGCGTACACCATTGTAAGGGCTGAGAGTGAAGGAGGAGAATTACTCAGGAGATATTAGTAAAAGCCATTTGAGGAAGTGAGTATATGGATAAAATTATGTAATTTTTTTTTTTTTTTTTTTTTAGCTATGTAAGGAATGTTTTATTTCTTGCTCTTTTTATTTAATGTTGTGAAAAAAAATGAAAAATGTGGAGAAGTTGGTCGAAAGGTTAATGGAAGCAAGTTACATCGATAGTTACCAAGAGAAACAACTATGAAAACTTTAGTTCTCATTATTATTTGGATTTCTTTTTTTAAATTTATCTTTTAGAACTTATTTTTAGTAGGCTAATTTTTTGTCACCTTTTTCTTGTCTTTGGCTAAAACATTTCTTACACTAGAAAATAAAAGAATAAAAATAAATAAATTATTCTATATACCAGGCAGGTAATCCCACAAGGGGTGTCCCAGAAAACACACACACACACATCGGTCCCTGGTGGAAAGGGATAATCTTGTGGACCACCATACTACACCTCCAGGAATTAAGGCATAGCACAGCCTTTCACATACATCAATGAATAAATTTATAAATAAATATATAAATACACCCACTCACTCACCCTGGCCCAGTTTGTCCTGTGGTCCCCTGAGAGTAATGGTCTCGGTAGTGGTCTCAGAAGGTGGCATCTCCACAGATACTCCTGTATCATGAAGGATCTCCGCAATGTTGGAGCGGCGAGGGCCAATCACATACTTGTGCTGGGACTTGCGCACCTCCACTGAGACGGTCTGGCACTTGCGTTCCTGTCGGGAGAAGGGGGTGATTGGTGCTGCCTGTGTGCTGTGTCTCCCATGTTTGTTACACAGTTGCTTCCTTTTAATTAAATCTTCTCTTTCATTTTTCCCAGAGTTACTTCAAAGACTCAAAGGATGCAAACTTATATGTCTTATGCTCTCCAATATTAGTTACCCAAACATCTCTCTTCACTTGAATCTTCATTAAATTTTCCAGAGTTCTTTCAAAAGCTCTTCAGCAGTACGATGCAAATTTGTATAATAAATAATCAAACAACTTTTAAGAAATCACTTCCACTGTTTACATATGAAGCATTAGAACAATATCCTCTCTTTCTCTCTGACACACACACACACACACACACACACACACACACACACACACACACACCATTGCCTCATGTCTCAGCAGCAAGATGAAAATTTCTAACTAACCAGCACCAATATCAACACAAGAAAACATTAAAACAACCTCTTTTTCCTCTTTCACACAAACATACAACAATCCTTTATGTCTCACCCACAGAATGCAAACTTTTTAACTAATCACCAATACTCACAAGAAAACACTAAAATAGCATCCTTTCTTTCTCACTCACTCACTCACTCACTCACTCACTCACACACACACACACACACACACACACACACACACACGTACCATTTCCTTATGTCTCTTGGTAATGATCTCCTTGCACTTCATCACTCCATCCTTCTCTCCGGCAATGGTGATCTCATTCTTCATGACACTGAGAGGAGGAACGTTGATGCGGACTCCATGCTCTGCCATCATGCCCTGGATCCTCTCGTTGTTGGCGCCACAGATGAACGGATGGAAGTGCTTGGGGATCTCCAGTTTCTCATATGCTTGCTTGCTCTGTTTGGGTGTGGAGAGAGGAGTGTTAAGGGCTATTTACTGCTGAATGAGACTGTGCTAGAGAGAGATACTGAAATTGCAAAAGGAGTGTTAGGGAGGAGAGAGGGTTGTACTGGGGAGACGGACAAACTGAAGCTGCAAAGGGATCATGTTGAAGAGGTAGGGAATATGCTAAAGGAGACTAGAGATTAGTACTTCAAATTCTAATGTTAACCTATTAATTCATATTAGAAACCATATATGATTTCAATAGGCAAAAATTAAACTAAAGATGCTGAAAACTTTTAATTAATCAACTACTCTTTTTGCTAGTGGTTGTGTTTTTTTTAAATTATAATCTAAACTAAGACCAAAGAACTTCCTTCCCTCTGTATATCCATGCATATCTTACTCCTCCATCCTTAAGACCTACACTTCTTCCTTCTCATCCTCCATCCCTCCATTTTCTAATTCTCCTTTGATTTGATCCTTTTCACCTGCCTCCCCTCCAATCCCTACTCGTACCCTCTCTCCCTCTCATTCCCGTTCCAGCTCCACCCTCACCTGTTCGTCAGAGGTCTGCTGGATCTCATGCAAGGCCTTCTCAATGGCATCACGGGTTCCCATCACCACAATGTCCTCAGAGGCATCCTTTGGGGTCGGCACCTGGATCTTGGTGGCCGTGTTCTGCTCCAGCTCCTGCAGACGCTTGCCCTTCTTGCCCAGGATGAAGCGGTGGTGGTCCTGCACAGGGAAACAGGAAGGGGAAGAATTTGTAAGTGACGTTTATAGATGGGCAAGATGAAGTAGCAGTGATCATGGAGGGAAAGAGTACGTATGTGATGTCTATTTGCTGTCTGACATTTTGTATAGATATTTATTAATGAAGGAAGGGAAAAATAAGCAAGTGGTATTTATTGCTGTTTGACATTTTGCATAGATATTTATTAATGAAGAAAGGAAGAGCAAGTAAGTGATGTTTAATACCATTCAACATTTGACAGGTATCTATTGCAGAACTAAATCAAAAAGTAACATGTAGTCTTGGAAAGATGGAATAAATAATGTGTGTGATGTTTATTTCTATTTAAAATTTGACAGATATTTACTATAATACTAATATTAATTGGGGAGTGTGGTTGTTAGATAGTGAGGATAAACAGTCCCTAAGTTATGTATGAATATAATACACCTCATAATTTACAAAGCCAGTGAAATACCAGCCCCATAAATAATGAGGGAGCAAAAGAAACCATCCCTTAAGTTACAAGGCAAGTGAAAGTCAATCATAAATCAAGCTACTCATAAATAAATCACTTCAAAAAGCCTCCAAGTTACAAAGCAACAGATACAATCCCTTCAATTACGAAACAAATGAAAGTGAAGTTACTAGACCAACAAAGTCACTGTGATACAAAACAATTAACAACACCAGAAATAATGCATGAAATTTTTATAAACATCTACAAGTATGGGATGAAAAAGAGTAGATTTTGGAATTTCTTCCATGTTAAGAGACTGGAGAACAAGTAAAGATATCTCAGAGTAATTTGTGATTCAGGAAAGAAATACAAAAAAGCAGTCAAAGAATAAGGTAAAAGGTTAAAGTCAGCTAGCTAACCTCACCTTGGGAATCTTGATGGTGACTCGGGCCTGCATCTGGAACCTCTCCAGGATGAGGCGGCGAGCGCGAGCCACGGCGTCATTCTTTCCAGTGACGAGGAAGGTCAGCGACTGGTCCTTGGCAGAGGAGATCTCAATGTGGGCTCCAGTGTGCCTGTTGATCTCAGCACAGATGCGGGATGATGCCGACTCCCCGAACTGGTTGTTGCCGTCAATCTTTGCCCTCTCCTCATACGGCACGCGGAACACCTGTACACGTACAGAAAGAAGTGAAAGGAACCTGCAAATCTATTTCATATCCAATCCATACCAACTTTGCTCAGACCCTATACAAGGCAAACACACATACACACACACACACACACACACCAACTTACTTGGGTAATCACCGAGGACGGAATCCGCATTTCACTGAGTTGGTTCCAGTTGTCTCTTGGGGCGTCAACCATTGGAGGTGCGGCCATCTCAGCATTGGGGAGTGCTGGGAAGAGCTGGGGAAGAACGAGAGGTGGTGAGGTGGACAGAGCCGCACAGAACAGGCCAGGGTAAATGGAAACAAGTGACAATGAGGAAAACATGAATAAATATGGAAAGCAGGAAGGAAATGAAGGAAGCGAGGAAGGAAACATAGTGGAAATGAGTGATTGAATGAGGAAAAAGTGAATGAATAATGCAAGGTAGGAAGGAAAGGCCAGGAGGAGGGGAGGAAGGGAGGAAGGAATGGCAGAAAGAGGCAGGCAGGGATGTAAAGAACACAGCAAGGAAAGCAAAAAGGAATGACAGAATGAAGAAATGAATGAATAATGGAAGGCAGGAAGGAAAGGAAGGGAGGAAGAAGGGAAAGATAAAGAGAGGCAGGCTGGGAGGAAAAAACAGGGCAAAAAGGTAGAAATGAGAGACAGAATGAGGAAGAAATTAATGAATAATGGAAAGAAGGAAGGAAGGAGGCAGGGAGGAAGAGTAGGGAGGGAAGAAAGGAAGAAAAGGAGGGAGAGAAAAATAGGAGGATGAGATGGGGAAAGGAAGGAGTTACAAAATATAAATAACAGCAAAACAAGGAAAATTGAGGTTAGAAACAAAGTAACAATGAGGTAAAAAGGAGAGGATTGAAATAGTGGAAACAGCAGAAGAAAAATAGTAAGACAAATAACACAGAAGGATTCATGATATAGAAGTAAAAGAGAAATATAAGGATACAAGCAGCATTCAGGAAAATAGAGGCAGAAAATACAGGAAGAAAAACATTAGGAGATGTGATAAAAGAAAAAAGCAAAGGTCAGAAAGAAGTAACTAAACACAGGGAAAGTTTATAGGTTAGAAGGAAAGACATTGAGAGAGAGAGAGAGAGAGAGAGAGAGAGAGAGAGAGAGAGAGAGAGAGAGAGAGAGAGAGAGAGAGAGAGAGAGAGAGAGAGAGAGAGAGAGAGAGAGAGAGAGAGAGAGAGAGAGAGAGAGAGAGAGAGAGAGAGAAACATGAAAGAAATATACCTAATAAAGTGAATGAAGAAATAGAGAATCTTTAACTCTTTAGTGCAGAATGATATTAGTACATTCAAATCCCAAGAGTCTTAATATATAATTTTTAGTTTTTTTTAATTCTTCTGGGTCTTTTAAATTTGAACTATATCTTATTTTTGCTGCTTTTACCTTTCATTTTAACATAACTAGTATTTTCAAGCAAGTTCATAGCTCACTCATATATCTTCACTCATTGTAGTGATGATGACTCTGCTGAAGATGAGACAGATGGTGACAGTAACAGTGCCACAGGGGACAGGGAAGAGATGGTGATGATAGTTAGTTAGTTATTGCAGTGACACACCAGATATTTATAATCACTTCACTTTGATTGCAGAAAATAACAACTCTAATGGTGCATGAAATGAAAATGAGGATGCGAATGAAAACCGAGACAATCTTTAATTCTCAGGTACTTAAAATAATAACCTTAACTTAGCAAAAGCCTCTAATGGTACCAGGAAAATAAAATTAATAAAAATAAACAGATAACAGATAAAAATAAATAGATAATAAAAAATAAAAGATACTGTCATACTGAAATGCCACAACCCCACCCCCAAATAAAAATAAACAGATAATAAATCAAAATAAACCAATGACATCAAATTAAAGGACCAGAATTCCACTTCAAAATAAAAATAAACAAATAATAAAAAGATTAATAAATAAGAAATTAAAATAAATATATGCCTTCAAAGTGGAGGGTCCTGATCCATCTCTGTCCCACTCACCTCATCATAGCTGAGTGGTTCGTAGGCCTGGTCAGCTTTGGGGGAGGTTGGGGGTTCTGCGGGGAGGTGGGGGGAGCCGAGGTCAACCTCCTGGGGGGCGGGGGTGGCCTCGGGGGACTCCATCACTGTCTGCTGCATAGAGGTCGGGTCCATGATCTCGCCGAGTCGTTACAGTAACACTGCCGGAGGAGGAGGAGGAGGAGGTGAGCAGTAATGGCGGTAACGAACAACACACGTCATTGCAGTTTAAAAATGTCTTTTGAAATTTCCAAAAACAAAAATCTTAGGAAAAACATCTTACAAAATTTCCAAAAAACAAAACATTTTATGAAATTTCCAAAAACAAAAAGCATCTATGGAATTTAAAAAAAAATCATATGAAATCACAATTTACAAACCAATTAAGATATGAACAGCTTTGAGGTACCTACTTATCTCACTCATATATCTTGACTCATTGTAGTGATGGTGACTGCTGAAGATGAGATGGTGATGGTAATGTCATAGGGGATGGGGAAGAGATGGTGATGATAGTGATAGTGACAATGGTTAAGAACAGAAGGGAATGATAAAAGTAGAGCTCAGAGGAACGGTTAGGAATAGAAGAGAATGCATAGAGAAGATAATGCTCATAAAAAACAGTCAGAAAGGAATGCTGAGAGAAAGTAATATGCTCAAGAAAAAGAGAAGAGAAAGGAAAGTTGAAAGTAATGTCTTCATGGAAACTATTAAGAATTAAATGGAATGCTGTGATAGAGAGAGAGAGAGATGCATTCATGATTGCTGGAAAAATAATGTGCTCAAGAAGAAAAGAGAAAGGAATACTGAAAGAAAGTAATGTCCTCATGGAAACTGTTAGGAATTAAATGGAATGCTGCGATAGAGAGAAATGCATTCATGACTGCTGGAAAAATAATGTGGTCAAGAAACAGAGAACAGAAAGGAATGCTGAAAGAAAGCAATGTCCTCATAAAACTAATGAAATGGAATGCTGAGATAAAGGAATGCACTCATAGTTGCTGGACTAACTACACAGCACAGCACTACACTCAGTTCCCTGGATACAGAACACTGATGGGAGTTCTGCAAGGGGGAGTGACTGAGGTAAGGAGGTGGTAATGGTGGCTGCAGGTGTTGGGTGGTGAATCAACCAAGAGTGGCAGGTGTTAGATGAGGGTGTGGGTGATGGGAATGCTTCACCAGTCCCATACAGTCTGCTAGGAACCACTGTTGCTAGCTGGATTAGTTTCTCTTAAGTAATTTGTGTGGTAGATAACCTCTTGTTAGATAAATTAAGTAATCTGTTCTATTTATGCCTTGACTTGCTGATGAAAGATTAAGTATTTAGTTAAATGTTTTTTTTTATTTTGTATGTAAGTGTGTACCTGTGTGTGTGTGTGTGTGTGTGTGTGTGTGTGTGTGTGTGTGTGTGTGTGTGTGTGTGTGTGTGTGTGTGTGTGTGTGTGTGTGTGTGTAATAATAATAATAATAATAATAATAATAATAATAATAATAATAATAATAATAATAATAATAATAATAATAAAGTTTATTCTTCAGGCAGTTAACAAATTTAAAATGTACAGAGGGGGTGGGGAAATACCTAACATTTATCCTAAAGCTAAGTCTAATCTAGAAGGGAAATACTATTGATTGATGGCTTGCACCATGGTGGGAATCGCGCCGAGTCTGTACCGGTCCATGCGTGGGGCCTTTAGGGGGGTTACCTTGTTGTGGTGTCTGGTGGCACAGACTGGGCGAGGTGTGTCAAGCAGTGTGTGTATGTGTGTGTGTAAAGAAAACCAATGAAAATTTAGTGTCATAGTGTAAAGTATGAGTTATTAATAAGAAAACGTATCTTGGGAATCTTAGTGTAGTAGGTGACCGAGGCCATGAAATTTAATAGTGCAACCTAAAAATATTTGCTAAACACAACCTATTTCACTATACAGTACACTATACCACACCTCACCTACTACACTACACACTATACAGTACAAAATATATATAGCAATGCCTACTCATTATTTCTCTCTAGTTAGGCAAGTTAAGTACACTCCTCTATCCTATTCTGAAGCCAAACACATGCAGCTTTCCACAGCACTGCAATATCAATACTGTCACTTAATATTTTGTCAACACAGCCCTCTGACAGCACCAGTCCCCAAGCACCAAGAAGTTACACAAACAGCATAAATGAGACAAAAAATATAAGTCCACATTTTATAATCATACAGCAAATCTAAGAGTAGCAATTCCCATGTATCGATAAGTTATATAAATAGCACACGAGATATTAAAATATAAGTTCGTATTTTATAAATGAACTAAATAAACAAACAAGTACCAGTAGCAAATCATGTGTGTGTGTGTGTGTGTGTGTGTGTGTGTGTGTGTGTGTGTGTGTGTGTGTGTGTGTGTGTGTGTGTGTGTGTGTGTGTGTGTCAAGCAATCTCTAAACATTATAAACATCAAAAATCAAATGATAAACACACACATACTCGCCGACAACACACTTTAAAACACTTCAAAGATGCTGATAAAGGTTACGGATTCCACGTCAAGGCTACATAGGGCACCAGTGGCCTTGATACTAACACACACACACACACATACACACACACAAATAAGAAAATAAAGGCTCCACCATCAAGACACAAGACAGCCAGTACTATCTTGTTTCACTGATAAAGAAGCCGGCCAGGAGCCATGGGGCACTACAGGGTTGTGTGCTTATCTCGACCCCCACACACACACACACACACACATAAACTGAGATAGTACAAGAAGTTACCAAGGGAAAATTTTGTGAAGTTTAAAGAGAATAGAAATAAGAATAATAAATGTGAGATAAGAGAATAGTTAACATGAAAGTAAAATTATGAGAAAGGTAGAAAGAAGATTAATAGAAGTTATCAAGGAAAGACCTTAGTGAAGTTTAAAGAAAGAAGTAAGAATAATAGATATAAGAGATCATAGAGAATTGCTATTCAAAGGATAGTCATGATATGAGAAAGGAAGATAGGACATCAGCAGAAGTTACCAATGGAAAGATTAAGAAAAATTTTTTGAAGAAAATATAAGTAAAAATAATATGAGAGAATTGTATGATGAAGACAACTATATGACAAAGGGAGAAGGGACATTAGTGGAGTTAGAAACTGAACTAAAGGGCAGTTTGAAGTAATGAATAGAGCAAAAAGATAAATCAACAAAATCTTTACAAATGAAGCAATGAAGCACAGTTGCATTCAATAAAAAAAGAGCAATATGGAAGATTAAAAACTAAATACTAATAATGTAATAGAAAACATCAAAACAGTAAACACTAATAAAGTCAAACAAGTGCTATAGGAATACAAGAGGAGTTCATTCTGAAAGAAATATCCAACAAGTAATAGAAAGCTCAGTAAACTAAAAAGCAAAGCAATAAAACAAGAAACAGCAACAAAGCAGCAAAGATAAGCAAAAGGACTCGGCAAAAAGTTCAGGACAGTATCAGAGGACAGTAGATGGATATAACAAAGCATTAGTGTCTGATCTCCACATCAATCACAAAGAAACACTGATTAAACCATTACTTAGTCATTTCTTCTCCTTCCTTCAATTTAGTAAGGGGAAGATGGAATTGGTTTGACTGCTCCTCTTTCAATAGTGGAGGAGCCTTCTACTTTGCTATCCTGTCTCTGGTAGTAGTAGTAGTTAGTGCAGGATAGTTAACAGTCTAGTAAGGAACTCGTCTGTTGCTGTTTTTTCTTCTTTTGTATTCCTTTGTGAGTCATCCATCTCCAATTTACTGTCCTCTGAAACATCATCCACTTGTCTTCCTTTAATGCATCTGTACACCACCTTGGTCTTCTCTTCCTCCTGCCTGGTGTGTCCATTCTCCAGTATCCTCCTCCCTATGTACTCCTCAATGTTCCTCTCTCTGCACATTGACAAACCACCTCAGTTTTGCCTCTCTAACTTTGTTCCCAACCTAACATACACGCACTGTCCCTCTGGTTTGTTTGACTGCTCTCATCTCTGTAATTCTTGCCAAAATATAGGAAATGAGGTCTTTGATTTATTCCACAGCTTTCTGGATAGTTTAAGGGAATAATAATAGACCATGTGACCTATCTCTTCTATTCCAATCACAAGAAAGATCAATCAGCTCACATTTAGCAGTTTTCTCTTCATTCTTACCAATGTGACACAAAAGAATTGGTAAATCTTTACTCCTCCTCTGCTTCATTCTAAACTCACCCCTGGAAATGAACTCTGAAGCTGTTCATTAATAATATAGCAACCCATTCCAATTCTGGAAGGAGGAGTGACTTCGTAAAACCCTTATTAAGATTTTATCACCACCCCCTAAATAGTATGTCACAAAGGTTTCTAACAGGGACGGTCAAATTGATTCCATAGCAGTCTTGATACTCCTCTGTTAGTACGAGTAGCACAAGATTTCATTACCACTCTCTAAATAGTATGTAGTGAATGTTTCTAAAAGGGAAGGCTACATTAGTTCCATAGCTATCTTGACACTCCTCTCTTAGTAGCTTATCTTATATGGTGGGAAAATTATGCAAAGAGCTTCAATTTACCAGTGACAGGAATGGAAGGAGAGTGAAGACCTATACCATATAACCTGTGATTTAAATCTTAGATGAAGGAATAGAGAAGAGCTTTATTATATACCTGTGGTCATAATTTGGGATGACGAAAGTGTTGAGCTGGATGAAAGAAGAGAAAAGAACTATACTACACAACTATTATCAGAATTCTGGATGAAGGAAGAGAAGGAGTTTTACCATACAACCAGTGATCACAATTTTGCCTTGAGATACTTCAATCTGAACATTCTTGACTGATACCTGCCGATCAGCCATGACCATGAACTTACTACACAAGTCTGTCATCTAAACCTTGAGAAATTATGAAGTTTAGTCACTATTCTTTCCTACAATAAAATATGACACAGTATACATCTCCATCAACCCTTTCACTGCAGTATGGAACAATTTGCATGACTAAAAGTAAAATATGGAATCTTTATAAGCATCTATAAGAAAAATGGGATAAAAGAATAGATTTTGCAATTTCTAGCCAGTACAGTGTTTGGAGGAGGCTGGAGGACAAGGAAAGGTGTCTCAGAGTATTAGTAATTAGGAAAAGGCGTGTGAAATAGTAGTGAAAGGGTTGAAGTGAGTAAGCCTAACCATCAGCCTTCTATAACTAACTCTGCCTTGAGATATTATAGGAATCAATCTTTTTCTCACCTGTCATTAATTTCTTTCTTCTCTAACACAACATGAATGATTACATATGTCCCTAATCAGTCTTTTAACATTAAGTCTATTTATCTCTGACACCTCACTCCCTCCAGGTATATCCCCCAGTGGAGTTGTTACAGCAGAGTAAATCTATATAGCTATCTCTCATGCCTCACTCTTTACCTACCCTAGTCTTCCATCTTTCACCCCCTGCCTGCCTACTGCCTCTGTAGTTACTGCCTGTTTGCTTACTGTCTCAATATCTGTAGAGGATAGAGCACAGCCACTCAGAGGAATCTTTCTCTGGTATATATCATTATGACCTACAATGGATTTTTCTTTTTTTTTTATGTAGGAGGAGCACCAGCCAAGGGCAACAAAATCTATAAAAAAAAGAAAAAAGTCCACTGAGCTGCCAGTCCCCAGAGTCAAGAGCAGTCATCAAAAATTAAAGGATAAGTGTCTTGAGACTGTGGGTGACATTACTACCTGTCTTACTACATCCCTTGCCTAATGCCCCTGTACAAGATAGAAGGGAATCATCAAACAAAGTCTTTTCAAACCAATTTCAACCTGTACTGAATTTAATCTATTACCATAATGCTGGGTGACGTGATTGCCTCTCAATACATTCCTTGCCATGAGGTTGCATTACAGACTGTCTGCCACCCTATCTACCTGTGTATGCATGTGTGTGTGTGTGCAGGGTGCAGATGAGCCACACAAGGGCAGCCTGCTTTATCTGATGCTGTGCCGGCAGTCTGAGTGGTGTTGGTGGGGGGTTTAAGTGTGTTCCAGTCTGGTCTTATCTGACGTGGCAGTGGTGGGGGGGAGAGAGAGAGAGAGAGAGAGAGAGAGAGAGAGAGAGAGAGAGAGAGAGAGAGAGAGAGAGAGAGAGAGAGAGAGAGAGAGAGAGAGAGAGAGAGAGAGAGAGAGAGAGAGAGAAACTAAACACACATGCTATAAGTAGAGGGTTACACTGATAAGGAAAAAACATACAAAAATTTCTAAAAATACAAAACAGGTGGGCAATACATTTAGCAAGAAAGATATGAGAGAGAGAGAGAGAGAGAGAGAAGAGAGAGAGAGAGAGAGAGAGAGAGAGAGAGAGAGAGAGAGAGAGAGAGAGAGAGAGAGAGAGAGAGAGAGAGAGAGAGAGAGAGAGAGAGAAATAGGGCTTCATAAGTGAGAAAGGGGGAGGATGAAATGGTGGTCACATGAGGGGAAAAATTAGAGAGGGGAGACATCAGCTGACAGAAAAGGAGAGGGGATGGGAAGGGAGGGCAGGGGAGGGGTGGAAAGGAGGAGAGGAGAGAGGAAGGAGTTAAGCTGAGGGAAAACAGATCATGGAGACTGAGAGGGTAGGGACTTAAAAGGGGAGAGAGAGAGAGAGAGAGAGAGAGAGAGAGAGAGAGAGAGAGAGAGAGAGAGAGAGAGAGAGAGAGAGAGAGAGAGAGAGAGAGAGAGAGAGAGAGAGAGAGAGAGAGAATTCCTATTGTGCATTGGAAGTTAAATCAGAACTTAAAATAACATACATGCACAGTTCTCTCAATACACTTCACTTCATCTTATTCTTAATGGTTGGAATATGCAATGACTCCCACCTCCCATCACTGTGTGAGCTCTGAAACTGTACATGCCACTATTTTACCTATCTATTCCTTTGCATAGTTTGTCATTTGTTAGTTAAGAATATAAGTGGTTGTGTTATATAACTGATCATTTGTGTGGCTATTTCTTTTTCATCTGCAAAATTCTTTTTAAGCAGTGTAGTTGTCATTTATTAGTTAAGTCTAGTTTTAAGTTTAAGTTAAGTGTAGTTTTAAGCAGTGTCATTTATCTGATCTTTTTAGTTCTGCCAATTAAGTAGCATTTCTTTTATTTGTAATGTTAGTTGAGAGATATAAAGTGTTGAGGTCTGGAAGAGATGTGTGTGTGTGTGTTTCTAATCTTTTTTAGTTCTGTCAATTCAGTTCCATTTCTTCTATTTGTAGCTAATAATAGTAGAGAGATATGGAAGTAGTGAGTGTGTGGCTTTCTCATCTTTTAGTTCTGTCAGTTCAGTTCCTTTTCTTCTATTTGTAGATAATGTTAGTAGAGAGATATGGAAATGCTGAGTCTGTGCCTTTCTAATCCTAACACAAGACAGACTACACACTTGTGCCTGCAGGAGAAGCCAGCCAGGTGAGTGAACAGGTAAACAGGTTGAGTAGCTTTCACTATCTTGTCTAAGGAGAAACAAGTATAAGGGAAAACAGGCACTGACAGGGGGTGATTGCTGCACACACCACTACACCAACTATTTGTGTGTTACCTGACAGCTGCAAATGTGGTGTTGAGCAATGAATAGCATGACTGGGCTGTGTGGCATGACAGAGTTGTCCTGAGTGTTTCACCTTTGACAACTAATGACAGCATGACACTTGTTACTTCACCTGAGGGACCTTACATGACATTACTGAACAGATATATACAGGCAATAAATAATCTTAGTTACAACATCACTTATTTGGTTCTTTAAGTTGCCTTTCCAAAATTATAGTCTAACCTTAAGCCTACAATTTATAATCTTGAAGTCATCAGTAAGTATACAAACACGTACAAACAGAAGGTATTTGACAGATAGGCTTATGCATCTCTGTGTGTGTGTTCAGGCAAGCCCACAGACCCATCCAGACCAGCCCAGATTAAGCCACTCCTACTCCCTACACACACACACACACACACACACCGGCAGCAGGTCGGCTCAGGAACCAGGAAGGAGAATGGGGAGTGGGGAGTGGGAAGCGGTGGTGAGGTGGCGGGCGGGGACAGGTGTGGCCGGCCTGGGGAGCTGGGTGGGAGGGAGAGGGAGCAGGTGGACTAGACACGGCAGCTTTCACCCATCTCAAAACATATGGCCTCCCACCCACAACATTCCATTACGCCCCTACGCCCACACCCACGCCCACGGCACCCCCACCCAATACCCACAGAGGAGAGAGAAGAGGAATCGCGTAAAAGCAACAGACGGGCAAACAAACGCGGCGTTTCCAGACGTAGAAATCTGGAAATAGTAACATTCTTGACTCTGACGACGAGACGCACCCTGCCTGACCTCCTTAACCAATGGTGCTGGCGGCAGGGGTGGCAGGGCTCGGATAGGGAGTGAATAGGGTGTGCATAGGGCGTGAGGGCAGGTCGGGCGGCTGGTTAGGCAGGGGGAGTGACTGGTAAAGCCGGGTCATATGGGAGAGGAAGTCAGGTAAATGAGCACATATTTTAACACAATTTCCTGTGAATTACCTTCTAATCTTTGCCTCCCAGCCCTGCAGACACACGTGGCCGGCCTAAATGAAGGCCAAGCAGTGCCCAAAACAGTGCCATCCTGGGCGACGACGTGGCATCCCCCCCTCCTCCCATCTCCCTCATTCACCAGCCCTCCTCCCTCTCTCCCTGTCACACTTACTGTACTGTCTCCGGGGGGTCCGTCCTACAGGAATCCGCACCGGCAGGGAGGCTCCACTTTGGGGATCTGAAACACCAAGGAAAAGACACGGTGTTTAGGTGGTGAGGGTGAGAGGGAGGGGGTTATATGTGAGAGAGTATGAAGCAGCACGTCTCTCCCTCTCACCTTCCTGACGCACACTGGAGGGTCGAGGCAGCCAGCAGGAAGGCGCAGACGACACGCCACCTCCACCCTGTTGCCAAGTCTATTCTGGTCCCCCTGGGCATTATAGTACAACATCTCCATTCCTAACGCTATTTATCATTCATGACCTTCACAATAAGTAGCATCAACCCATGTATATATGTATCTACCCACGAACCAGCTTAAATGACTAACAAATCGCTGTTCTAAGCCCGAATACGCTGATTTTCTTCACCCATCCTATAACCTGTTAATCTCTAGTTCACCTGTGTCTAAACGAGCCTGGTTTCTCTCCCCTTAATCCCGAGATAGATTTAAATAGTGTTTCAGTCAAACATCCTTCAGTTTTATATAATGGCGGTGACATCTGGCAAAGAGGCCCCAGTGAACTTTGGGCCACATGGAGATTGAAAGACTATTTTTAAGAGCGATATTCTCCTCTTTCCCCATATAAGTTTCCTTCCTGATACCTACACGCATGGGGCCCAGGCTAGTGTTTTGTAATACCCCGAAAGGACCCAGCAGGCGGCCACGGGTATCTGTCCTTGTCAAACTCCCATAGTGGTACAAGTTTATCCAGTTTCAAGTCCCCAAAAACAGGTTTATAAGATGAAGGAACTATTTTGCTTTTTCGTCAAGGAGCTTTTCTACTGTTCTGTTGCCTTCTGACCGTGATGGGGGTTTAGGAATGTGGGTTTTGGAGTTTCATAAGGTCATCAAAACTTATTTTTTTCTGTAGCTAATAACCTGTTTCGTACGCTGCCTGCTGGTGGAGACGTCACCTCATCTCTTCGACTTCTTGCCCCGAACAGTAAACAGGCCACATTAATAGTCTATCTTATTAATTTAGCGGCCACAAATAACACAGTGATATTCTACGATGCAAAACGAGTGAATAATAACATACATTCGATTTGCTTTCAGGTTTTCTGTGGTTGGGTGTCTGCCGCGGGAGGTTTTCTATTACGTGGAATTGAGGGATGACATTTATTTTCTTCAATGGGAGGTGGAATCGAGAGAGGCCCCCCTCGCATAATTATGAAAAGCTTTGTTTGTTCTCTCACCACTTCTATTTTGAAAGGCTACAGAGATGTTTGGTCGGATTTTCAAGAATGCGTATCTTGTTGATAATATGGTCGGGAATTTATTGGTGACAGCATACAACAGCGGCCGACCAAAAAAGAACATTAATTATCTCTTTTCCCCGACATTCGCAGACCTGGGTAGACAACACAATAAATAAGAAAACAATGGATAACAAATGGATAACTACTTCTTTAAATAAAATTACAGAAACACTTAATTTAGGGTGTAATAAATAGACAAACATAATACAAAATCAACACTTACATAACAAAACAACACTTATAGCCACTAAGAAGACTTGCACTGTATTACCTGTACATCTTAACACCAGGTAGCAAAAGCGTCAGAAAATTTGTGTGTGCGTGTGTGTGTGTGTGTGTCGCTACAAATTAAATACCATCCTTGAACCTATAGTCTATTTTTTTTTTTTAAGTTATCTAGTGCCCTGGCGTAATATACTAATCCAATCAACCTAAATCACCCTATACTAGAACATAAAACACGCCGAGAGATCACCAGTACATGCAAAGCTCTCGGAATCAAACACTTGATCCCCTGCACACCTGTACTCCCTCATGATCATCGCAGTCTCATCAAGCAGTGACTCCATACAGGTGTAATAGAGGCGACAGTTACAGTTTTGGTGATAATAGATACCAGCTTCTTTCCCTTCACACGAGGCTGGCTGGCAGGATAGAATTGGCGGTTGTGTGGTGGTGGTGGTAGTGGTTGTGGTGGGGGTGGCGGTTGTGGTAGGGGTAGGGGTCGGGGAGATGGTAGGGATGGGCAAGGTAGCAATAGGAGTAGAGATAGACGTTTGTGTGGTAGGAGGGGGATAGATAGTGGAAGTAGACGTTGAAATGATAGTAACAGGAATAGTTTGCGTGAATGTGACGGTGCGTGTAATAGTGTAAGTGGATGGTCGTTGAGTGACCGTAACACTGACAACGGTGGTGACAGGAGGCAGCGTCACAACAGTAGTGGCAGTGGGAGAGGCAGTGACAGTAGTGGACACAGGCCTCGTGGTGGTAGCAGTACTGATGACGCTGCTCGAGTCAGTAATGGTAGTGGTGACAGGTTCCGTGGTGGTAGCAGTACTGGTGACGCTGCTAGAGGCACTGATGGTGGTAGTGACAGGTTCAGTGGGGGTAGCAGTGCTGGTGACGGTGCTAGAGGCGGTGATGGTGGTAGTGGTGGTGGCGGGGCCTTCTATAAGAGTGCCATTGGTGTATATCCCTGGGCAAAGAGGGTAAGAGCCGGGGCCCTGACAGAAGGCGGCCTCCCCGCTGTCCAGCCCCAAGTCCTCCAGCCCGTACCCCTTACAGGTATGTTCCACGGGGCAGTGAGATCCCCTGCAGAAGAAGAAAAGAAAACGGATTGACTGGTTGACTGATTAATAGATAGATAGATAGATAGACTGATAGGTAGAGAGATTGATAGATTAATTATTTTGATGATAAAACAATAATTAACTCGCTTACTCACTTATTTACTCACTCACACACATACACATTTACTTGTTTACTCCTTCATTCACTTTACTTGTCCATACTTTCACCCACTCACTCACTCACTCACTCACTCACTCACTCACTCACTCACTCCCTCACTCACCCAGAGACCCTCACGCAGCATCCCACCATCATCATAAAACCAAGAAGCTGAAACAAATAAAACCATAAAGAAAAACATCGATTTATCACACGCACACACACACACACACACACAAATCATATTATAACATTAAAAGTCACGTTATTTTCAGCAAGAAGAGAATTTGAATGTTAATGAATATATAAGCGACGAGATGAAGCTTTAAGTATTTATATATTTCACTGTAAAAGAACCGTGAACTTAATAAATAGAACTTACCTTGTGTCGATTTGTCATGTTAGTGTTCTGACCAAACTGCGTCTGGATTTGCATCACTTCTCCTTCAGTCTTCAGTGTAAGAGACAACAAGAGCTAAAAAAAGGGGAAAATGCAGAAGTTCACAAGTTCGATAATAATATTCCTGCAGATCGTCGGGCAATAAAGGGACTAAATTAACTATAAATGAATTGATTTTACTGGTAATAGACAAGAGCAGAAAAAAAAAATGCAGGAAATTCACACGTACTACAAAAATTATATTCCTGCAAATCGTGCTGTAGTTATGAAGCACTGAATGAATTACAAACAACTTGAATTAACTAGTAAGAAACAAAAACAGGAAAAAAAAAATACGCGGAATGAGAAAAAAAACTGCAGGAAATTCACACGTGGTACAAAATTACATTCCTGTAGATCGATATGTAATTAAAACACTAAATGAATTATAAACATTTTGGCTTTACTAATAAGAAAAAAGAACAGGACAACACCTAAGAGTAAAAACTGCAATATTTTCACTAGTGCTACAAAAAATTATATTCCTATAGCTCGTTAGGTAATTAAGACACTAAATGGATTATAAACGACTTGACGTTACCCCTTTTATCCTTGCTTCTCGAGAGTAAGGGTCAGAGTGAAGACCCAGCCGCTACCTGCCTGCCTTATATACCCACCCGCTGGCACAGGAGAGCCCACTAACACTCTCACACGCGGGCGCTAATAAACAAAACCTAACGGGGACCTCAACCACACCTCATTAACCACACCTTTTCAGCCACACCTTTTCTTCAACTGTACCTCATCCTTAGTGTCTTGTCAACCAAATCTTATCTTCACCCATGTCTTATTTTCACCCAGACCTTTTCTTTAGCCACACCTCAACGACCAGTACCTTATTTTCAGTCATCTTTTTCTTCATCTATTCCTTATTTTCAGCCACACCTCATCTGTTTATCCCAACTAGACTTCACTGTGAAGGTTCTTGACACTTATGTTCCGATTTTTTTTTTCAGCAGTACACGATCTCTCGTTGAAAATAACACATTTCAGTGCACCTATCTTTTAAATTTTGACGACCGCTTTTGACTAAGAACTGTGGTCTTCTTATATATATATATATATATATATATATATATATATATATATATATATATATATATATATATATATATATATATATATATATATATATATATATATATATATATATATATATATATATATATATATATATATATATATATATATATATATATATATATATATATATATATATATATATATAATGATTAAAAAAAAAAAAACTATTAAATGCTGCCCTTCCGGCAAGCGACTAAGGTCCAAATATTGTAAAAGATCAAGTGTCTGAGGTTATGAGTATTTCTAGCACCTACACAGCAATACTGCGTGAACACTACGTACGGGTTTCACAAGTTGCATTTTTTTTTCTTTCTTTCTACTGTTTGTTTGTAAAATGTGTTAATTGCATGAGCTGTGAACGTGTACGTGACTTTTTTTTTATTCATTAATTGTTTTTTTAAGTCACAAAGCAATTTTTTTGTATATTCTTACGTGATACTAAAGTATTTCCTATCATTATTGTTACTTTTCCTTTTCCGCATTGACATTCTCGTGGTAAATATTCGATTTTAATCGACACCTCTGGCTGTCTTCATCCGCAATACTCGGATTTTTGATGTATAGACTCAAATTCATCGGATATGATTTTTTCCTTCCATTCTAACTCCATATTACGTATTCCTACTCACTCCAAGACACTTCATAGCCCTACCTAAGAAACCTCTATTTCTCTTCATTGATAATACTCTAAATTCTCGTTGGAAAGACTGATTTATCCGATATGATTCTTATTTTCATTTGAACTTCAAATTCCCGAAATCCTACTTATACCAAGACACTTTATGACACTATATAAGAGACCCCAGCTTCTTTTCAATGATAATACTTGAATTCCTTGGTAAAAAGACTGATTTATCCGACATGATTTCTTTTATTCAAACTCCAAATCACTGTATTCTTTCCTGCCCCTCCAGGAGACACCCCATGGCCCTATATAGACTCTCACAACTGCACCTGATCAACTTGCTTCTGCTTCGTCTGCCTTCGAAGTGACTTATGAGAGAGAAGCATCGAGGCACTAAGGAAATCAAAGGAAACTCAAGCATTATCAGAATTTCTCGAATGTTTTCCTACTTTTCTCGTTTTGCAGTTTTCTGTGGTTGCATGGTTGTCAAAGGAGGTTTTCTGTTATGCAAAGATAACGGGTAACATTTATTTTCTCAGGTATTTGACAGTTTGTAACTCAGGTCTGTCTCACGATCACAGAATAACTAAGGAAACATAAATATATATCTTTGTATTTACTCTAATCAGTGGTCGTCTCTCAAACATAAACATTTATTTTGCTGTAATAACTGATCGTATTTTAAACATAAACATATATATTTTTCTATTTTGATAGGCAGTCGTCTTTATAAACATATATTTTTCTGCTTACTCTAATAGTGTTCATCTCTCAAATATAAACATATTTTTTCTATTCACGCTAATCAGTATTCACCTTTCAAACATATTTTTTTTTTTCTATTTACTCTAACAAGTGTTCGTCTTTCAGTCACGGTATATGATATAAAATAGAATACAGAGCTAAATTTCCCGCTACCTTCACCCTTTGGCACAATGACACAATGACGCCTGCTTATTTAATGACTCTATATGACTTTTACTGTACCGAAATAAGACTGCAGCTACTAAAAATATTTGTACTGCTTCACCACACCTTTTGCAGTCACCGATATCTTTAGAAAGTACACTGTAAACCTCCTATAGATAACTTTATCAAGCTCACGAAAAAAAAAAAAGCAGCAATCAAGGAGTTAAACGATAAAAAAGAAAAACACCATTATTTAAAACCACTAATCACCTTTGGATCTAAAACTAAGCGAACCTCACGTAACAAACTGACAAATCACTAGTACAAGTAGAAATATCAGGATCGAACACCTGGTCCCCTGTACACCTGTGAACAGTCATAACCAATACACTTTCATCGACCACTGACTGAAGGCACGTGTAGTAGAGGCGACAGTCACAATTCTGGTGGAAGTACACACCTGGTACTTTCCCTTCACACGAGGCTGGATGGCAGGATGGGCTGGGCGGATCAGTGGTGGTATCAGGGATGGTTCCAGTAGGGGTTGGGGTTACAGGGGTTGTTTCAGTGGGAGTGGGAGTGGGGGTGTCAGTAGGGGTGTCAGTAGGGATGTCAGTAGGGGTGTTAGTGGGGGTGTCAGTGGGGGTGTTGGGGGGAGTGGTGGTGGTGGTGCCGCTCCCAGATCCGTCCGGTATCAGTGTTCCATTGGTGTCGATTCCAAAGCACAGGGGCGTGGAGTCAGGCCCCTGGCAGAAAGCCGCCTCACCAGTGCCTAATCCGAGGTCCTCCAGCCCGTACCCCTGGCAGTCATGCTCCACGGGGCACTCATAATTCCGCCTGGAGGAGGAGGAGGAGGAGGAGGAGGAAGAGGAGGAGCAAGAGGAAGAGGAAGAGGAGGAGGAAGAGGAGGAGCAAGAGGAAGAGGAAGAGGAGGAGCAAGAGGAGGAGCAAGAGGAAGAGGAAGAGGAGAAGATGAAGGAGAAGAAGAAGAAGAAGAAGAAGAAGAAGAAGAAGAAGAAGAAGAAGAAGAAGGAGAAGGAGGAGGAGGAGGAGGAGAATAAAAAGGACAAGAACAAAAACAAAAACAAGAACAGAAAAGAAGAACAAAAAGAAACAAGAAGAACATGAACGAGATGATGATAGAGAGAGAGAGAGAGAGAGAGAGAGAGAGAGAGAGAGAGAGAGAGAGAGAGAGAGAGAGAGAGAGAGAGAGAGAGAGAGTTGCAGTTACTTTAATAATTCACTTCAGATTCTCGGTAGTGCCTGTGTGTGTGTGTGTGTGTGTGTGTGTGTGTGTGTGAGTGACATTTATTTAGTAAGAACGAACTCATTTCCTCAATTACTCATCATCTAACTAGACACTCACTCACTCACTCACTCACTCACTCACTCAATCAATCAGTCAATCACTCCCTACTTTACTCACGCATTATTCACTCAATCAGTCAATCAGTCGGTCACTTATTCACTCATTCACTCGTTCATTCACTCAGTCACTCATCTACACACTTCCTCCCTTCCTCATTCATTATTCAGTCAATCACTCACTCACTCACGTGGAACACAGAGAGGGAGTCACAGAGCATCCCACCATCAATACAAAGCCAAGAATCTGAAATAGGAATACATTTATAAGAGAGTCGACTATAATGTTCCTTAAAATCATATAGAAAAAAAAAACATTAATATACGCAATTATTTTTCTAAAGGAGGAAGAATCAGGAGAGAATCATAGACTTTTTTTTCACACTACATGATGTTAGTTTGTATAAGTTATTACAACAAAGAAATCTCCATTGTTTTGATTGTCCATGGTAATAAAATTAACTTCCAGAGAGAGAGAGAGAGAGAGAGAGAGAGAGAGAGAGAGAGAGAGAGAGGAAGGGGGAACTTACTATATGTCTGTTTTCCATATTGGTCTTTTTTTTCCTTTTGCTGTGGTCGAAATGAATTTGAATTTGGAATAGTTTTTCTTCTTCTTCTTCTTCTTCTTCTTCTTCTTCTTCTTCTTCTTCTTTTTTAAACTAACGCCAGGAAAAGTAACGAAACTCAGGAATTTCTCGCAATAATCAGCAATACAAACAATTCTAACTCCGAAAAATCGCTGAGTAAAATTCAAATACAAAAACAAAAGAAAATCAGGAGGTAAACGCTCGATTTTGACCTCTTGTACCTTCCTGGAGGCTGAGGAGCACTGAGGCTAAGACAGGCACAGGAGAGCTTGGAGGTGTGAATAGGAATGAAGCTGTTTGCCCTTCTTATATACTCTTCACCCTCCCCCTGATGCATTATAAGCCTACTGACTCCCTCTCACGTAGATGTTAATACTGCCACATAGCGGGAACATAAAACACATCTTACTTTCTGTTCATTCTATTTTTTTGTGAGGGTATGTGCTAATTCAGTACTTCTGTTCTCTCCTTTGCGTCCTTTTTTTCTGTAATAATCGAGCCTTTTGTTCTAGGACTGCCACGTGTAGGCCTGATAGCTTCTTGTAGCTTCCCTTATTTTCTTGTGATCTTATGTTCGAAATCAGTACTTTTTTCCCGATTTTGAAACATTATTTTGTTTTCTCAAATGGTTGATTTTAAAAAGTTACAAAGGTGATTAGGGTTTCCAAGAATGCGTGATTTTTTTTTTTTTCGTTGATAATGCAGTCTTGCTAGATCATCACTAGAATCATGCAAATACACTTGAACACCTCAAAAACTTGCACTGCAGCTTGTTGAGTTATTCTTGATGAGACTTCGAAACGTTTCAGCATGCGGTTCCCTGTTTCAATCTGAGAACAATTGCTTACTGTTTTTTTTTTTTTTTTTCGTGGATCTTTTGAAGAGGAATTGGTAAAAACACTTCGAGAACTAAATATTAATAGTTATGATCTTTTGTATTATCTTTTTGTTTTGTTCGTTTATATTATCTTTTATTTGTTTCTTTTATCTATTTACTCTCTCTCTCTCTCTCTCTCTCTCTCTCTCTCTCTCTCTCTTGGCATGGCAATAAAAAGACCTCATCTCCTCTTAATTAGTTCTACAAACCTTGCCTTGCCGCCTACTGATAAAAAAAAAAAAAAATACGCCTAATGAAATGAAATCCCACCAAAATGTAACGTCAAATATGTATTGTCACACACCGAGGCACCATTCAGCCCAACCCCCGTGAGGTTGGGGTATTTCCAGCCATAAAAATTATAGTGCAACGGGACGTAGGGCGCAGACTGACTCCCTCTTCCTTGGTTCCCACTCGGAGTCAGCAGTCAGCAGGCTAGCGCGCCACCACTCCTTGCATGGACCGGTATTTTGAAACGCTTCCTTCAAGACTGTTTTTAAAGGCCACAAAGATAAACAACAGTGTTATTATGGCCGACATATATAATAAACCGTGTTTTTATGGGTGCAGAATCATGAAAATACTCTTCTTACGCAGCCTCGCCACCTCCCATTATGCCCGTATTTTGAAACTCTTCCATATTTACGACTGTTTTCAGAGGCCACAGAAATCATAACTAGAATCATTAACCTCCTTATTCCTTAGCAGCCTAACGCACCACCTTCCTTTGGGCCCACAATATTTTTTTTAAACGTTTTTCTCTCTTTAAGACTGTTTCCAAAGGCCACAGAAGTTACATGCCGTGTTTTATGGGCGTAGACCGTACAGTCATGAAAACACCCTCCTTAGCAGTCCACTTCCTTTCGCCCCTTAATTCTGAAGCGCTTGCTCCCTCTTTACGACTGTTTTCAAAGGCCTCAGAAATAAATGACAGTGTTCTGATGAGCTCAAGTGTCTCTACTCTCGATAGTACATGATTATTTTCAAACTATCACTAGAAACATGAAAACATTCTTAAAAGCCTATACTAGAGAATGTGTAAGACACTTGAAACAGGACGCCGCAAAGTTTGAAAATACAGGGTATGTGAAGTTTGAAGTTTTGATTTGTTTACCCGCACAGTTATGATGCTGGAGGCTGTGTGTCACAAGGAGTGGGTCAGTGGGCAATGGTGTTAGCAGTGTCACTGTCAGCAGAGATGTGGGTGCGGAATGGTGTGAAAAGCGTGTGTGTGTGTGTGTGTGTGTTTCCTCTCTTCGCATTGTTTTCCTCTGTAGACTAGCACATTGAATTTTATGTATCTTGCTGTTCAAAACTATTTGTTATACCTTGTTGGTGACCCTGCTGTTGCGGTTCATTCATCTCAATCAATCAAACAGTTATAGGTGTAGCAATGTCACGGGCTGAGAGAGAGAGAGAGAGAGAGAGAGAGAGAGAGAGAGAGAGAGAGAGAGAATCCATTTTATCACGAGTTCAAAGCTATCTGGCCAGCAAGAGGTACTATACTTGATCAAAATTAAGTGGTTTTGTTGGTCAGCTAGCAAACACATAAGCTCCACTCACATATGCATTCATACTATCTACATGACCAGCCTTGTGTGTGTGGTGATGCATAGCGTGCAATGCTTGTTTTTAAATGGCTTGCACTTGTGGAATAATTAGGGTTATCGGGTAATGAAATAGCATAGGGAATATAACCAGGAAGGTGAAGCCTTCGCCTTTTTAGCGTGGGCGGCCTATTCTATATTGTCGCCTATATATTTTATCCTCTTTTAGCTTTTAGAGAGTCTGAGGGAAAGATGTGGTGCTTATTTAGGGGAGAGAGAGAGAGAGAGAGATAGTCACTACTACTGCTGATAACTATATGGGTGTACAAAACAAGGAGTGTTTGAGTATCCCCTAAAGGCGACTCGCGCTCTGTGTTTATTAGTTTGTGTAAACAAAACATGCACGTGGTGGTCACAGAAAAATATTGTGTGACCAATAAGAAAGTAAAAGAAAGGGGGTCACATTCTGGCTTAGTGAGCATTACAGGCTGTTGTGGTACTGTATGAAATGACATAAGGTGAGTGTGATGTGATGGACAGGATATAATGTAGTGAGGTGCGGCTGTGAGAGCACCTGACTGTCCTCTTCGAAGTATCGAAGTATAATACAGGAAAAGAGGAAGGACATGGAAGTGATGATATAGACTGTTGTGGTACTACATGGAGAATCATGAGGCGAGTGTGATGTATGGGACATATAATGCAGACCAGAGAACCTTACTACCCTATCGCTTCTTGTATTATTACAGGCTCTTTTGTTACTCCTGTCTTGTACTTTGAGAACGCACGCATATTTCAGGGAACAAAAGGGCGGTGAACATACAGATCAGTGAGGAAGATCAGAATCTGTTTTAAATGGTTTCATCTCGAAATTCAGGGTGTGCAGTTCGGAAAATATTCTGGAAATTGAAATAAATTAACATAACTATACATTAAATAACTCACGACAACAAGTGGAATAGTGGTGCATAGTTGTATACACCATTTGCATATATCAGAGCAGGTGAGGTAAGACCAACCTACCTGGATGCTAATCATTGGCCAGGAAGATGTCAGCCTTCACCAACACGGGAACAGATGTGCTGCAGCGGCAAATGGCTGAAGGTGACTCCCGGGCTGCCTCTCTCACCCTGCAGGACATGTATGAGATCAACCGCTGCGTGGCATGGGTCAGGCAGGGCCAGCACCACAAGGTGATTCTGCTTGTTTCTATTTGTACTGTGTGAAGTGGCAGATTGGTCAATATTTATATTTTTGTTTTGAATTTGTTAACATTTATCCTGAAATCTAGCCTGTATTTCTTAATTGATGGTTTGACTTTCATATCTATAGGTTTATATACTGGTTTGTGAAGAGTAAAAAGGAGTAAAAGTAGTAAATCCTTTCCTTCCTACTGGTGCAGATTCCTCTCGTTAGGACTTTCATCAGAATTATCCCATTGATCCTCAGGTTTGCCTACAATTTCCTGATGAGTTGCTTGGAGATGCTGCAGCTGTGGCTGAGGCCTTAACATGTCAACTGGGTCACCCGGTATACATCCTTGGAGACACAACATATGGCAGGTTAGTTCTTGGTGGCTTGTACACTCGTATACTTTTCTAAAATCCTTGCTTTATTTTTATTGATATGAGACAAAAATAATTATACATATCAGAGCAGTGGATGGCAAAAGTAATGTAAGAGTATATCATGTATTTGTTATATGTGGCGGTTATGTTCTTCGAAAAGCTTATACAATAAGAATTCACATATTGAACCTATCATCCCACTAATTATAGGGGGTTATGTTTCATGACCTATTTTTGAACCCTCTAAATATTTATTCCAGCACCATTTCACAAAAATAAAACACTAAAGCAACAGTAAAACACATTAATAAAGATAAATTGCAGATTATAATATGAAAAGACATTTTAAACACCCAAAAAAATAGAAATTGTACTCAGTCTAAGACTGGCAGTGTGTGGGCTCTGGGAGACAAATAAGGATGATGAATGTGAGTTTTACTGGTACAGTGTTACATCATTACTGAAATCTTCATTGTTGGTTGCAGTGTGAGGTAAACATGGGAAAACATTTGTATTCACCACCCTCTAGTGGGAGTAGGCCACCTTACCTCACCAACCAGTCGCACCATCGCGCTACTCGCATAGTAGAGAATTTTTCTCGTATATTAAGAATAGTTGGCACATTCAGGTTAGTCACACATGATAGAATTCGCATGTTTTAAACTTACAAATATCGAATACCTGGTGTACATAAAATGTTTTGGTATGTGTGGTAAGAAAGGAGTAACTTCAGGAGTGGTGACATAGCACTCTTTGACATGGTTTGCTCACCACAAGACATGAAACAAGGATATATACAAGAATATGATAGATAATACAGGTCAAAAAGGATGAGGAGTGAAGTGGAACAGTGAAGACCCTAATGCTGTTGCTGTGCAGGGACAGGCATCAGACATCAGGATAGACAAGTACATATAATCATGCAAGTCTTTAAATCAACTTTACTCCCACAGCTGTTGTGTTGATGAGGTGGCAGCTGAGCATGTGGGCGCTGATGCTGTGATACATTTTGGCAACACCTGCCTGAGTCCCTCACAACGACTGCCTGTGTTGTACATCCCCACCAGGCTACACGTGGACACTACCTGGGTGGTAGAGCAGCTCAAGGCAGCTTTGGAGGAAGTGAATGATAATCACCCATTGGTTTTTCTTTTTGATACCAGGTGTCAGTATGTGGCAGGTAAGTCTAAAGTAGCACTTCCTTTCTTACAGGTTATGAGATACTTTGAAATGCTATAATCTCCCACATATCCATAAATAATGTATGACTTGTCAAAGGGAGGCAGCCAAGACAAGATGACAATCCTTGTTACATTGTAAGAACAGAAACAGGGTGGGTTCTTTGTTTTCTTTTGGTGGAAAATAAGATATAACAAAGATTTCAATTGTAATATCTGATTAGAATGTACACATTTTTCATTTTCCAGGTGAAGTGTTTTCAGAGTTGCATATCTTACTACCTCACCTGGTGTGCTCCAACCTGGAGGGTGTGAGGTGTGAGGAATACACAGCTCCTGACACAGAGGAGAAACTTGCCTGTCACTCACAACACAGGAAAAAAAAAGGGTCCAGTTGTAATGAGCAAAATGCTGATTGTTGTAATGTGTGTGAGACTTGCAACATTGACTCCAAATGCGACTGTTATGACTCAGGAAAGTCCCAGGAATATATTGAGCAAAATGTTCCTATCAACAGTCATAATGAATATAGGACATGTGAAGACTCCATCAGTGTTAGGGAAAATACAGAAAATAGCCACAGAGAAGTAAAGTTCAGTGGACGACGTGCATTGTTACCAAGTAATGTTGATATTAAGGAATGCAACTTTATTTATTTAGGTCCCAAAGGACCTACCTTGGACAGCCTTCTTTTACGTTTTGCCAACAGCACTTTTTACCACCTGCCTCTGAGTGGTGGTGACGTGCAGAAAATCTCTGGGATGCAGAGTCTCTTTCGTCGCAACATCAAACTGGAGATGATTCGAGACGCTCATATCATTGGCATCTTGGTGGGAACACTGGGTGTTGCCAGATATCGAGAGGCAATAGCCAGGCTCAAGATGGTCATCAAAGCTGCTGGGAAACGAAGCTACACATTTGTTGTCGGCAAACCCAACGAGCCAAAGCTGGCCAACATCTCCGAGATTGATGTCTTTGTCTACGTGGCATGTCCGGAGACAACAATAGTGGACCGTGCCTCAGATCCCATCCTTTATAGGAAACTGGTGGCTCCATGGGAGGTGGAGGTGGCCCTGGTGGCTGGCCAGGAATGGAGCATGAACTTTGAGTCAGACTTCAGTGCCCTGCTGCCTGGTGGAGTGAACTATGTAGCGGTGTGTGAGGCAGCTGGGCGGCAGGAGGCAAGCGTCTCCCTCATCACAAACCAAACACAGACACTTGGGTTAAGGTGAGTCAGCTCAGGAAAATTTTGAAAAATAAATTCTATATTTATGTTTTAGCCTTTGTTCAACATGTCAGGTTTCATGGATTGTGGAAAACTGCACTCATCCTTTGCAGTACTTCATACCAAATTAAGTTGGGTTACCTATTTTCATGAATAAACATCAATGAAATTAATAATTTTGAAAACACTTTCTAAGATGATTTAAATGATAAATAAAAATTATTTTTGCAAAACAATAATGTGTAATGTCCTGCCTTGGTTTTGTACAGGGACAGCAGTGAGGGAGGCACTGCAGGCCCAGTAGTGGTGCAGGAGGGCAAGGCTCTGGCAGCCCTCCATGTAGGTGGTGGTGGGCAAGTTCTTGGGGGACGCTCTTGGGCTGGGCTGGATCCCTCCCAGCCTCCACCTGCTGCCAGTACTCTTGTGGTGGAGGGAAGGAAGGGTATTGCTGCTGAATACCAAGATGAAAAAGTCTGATTCCAGGAAAGTGTAATCACTGCATAGGTGCTGTGTATCCTTCCATAGTGTATTGAACATCAGACCTGCTTAGCTGGTATGTACAGTAAACCCTTGTTATGGCAGATTTCTGCATTTAACGGACATGTATGGCCTATGGGCCATCCATTGGATTCACCGAATAAATGTTGGTAAATGAGGCAAAACATCTGGCCAGCGGCTGGAATGTTAACTGTGTATTATTATTATTATTGATAATTCATTAAGTGCTTACAACACACATTCCACAGTATTTTACATCAGGTACATGTTTGTCGTCATCACAAATATTTTATTACACTGTGGCGTGTTGACATGTTTGGAGCTCCCTTCTAGTGGAGCTCATCCTGGTAAGAAATCATGGTAAGCAGCAGTGGCAGTGAGGGAGTGAGTGAGGGTGGGAGGGAGGGAGGGTGTGGGTGGTGGTGGTGGTGGTAAGCACACACCACATCGACCAGGGTTGCACTGTCTGCCACAATTATGGTATTTCTGTCATAATTTGGTGCTTGTCTGCCATCTGCCATACATTGTCTCCCATACATTATGCCATAATGTGTAGAAAAAATGTCAATTTTCACATTGTTGTATGATAATTTAGGCTGGCCAGCAGAACAATCCTGGCACCCCAGACACTGCTTCTGCCTCAGTCGATCACCAGTTGATATTATTAGAAGTTGTGGTGCTCCTGATCCCCCCCACCCTTGATCAAGATGGCATCTTCTCCCTCTCCCACTCACACTGCTAGGTGGAAATCCTGTCCATGGCACAGAAGAGAGAGAGAGAGAGAGAGAGAGAGAGAGAGAGAGAGAGAGAGAGAGAGAGAGAGAGAGAGAGAGAGAGAGGGGCTGGTAGGATGGATGGAGGGAAGGGAGGGGAGAGTAAGGAAGGGGGAGGGAGGGTTAGAGGTTGTGGATCTTTTGACCCACTCACTGTCGCTTTTATCGGATTTTTACCTTTAATGTCACTGGCTTTGCCCCAGTTAGTCCAGTATAAAGAGGGTTTAATGTACAGTGAAGTCTGTGTTCATTGAAGAAATATATTAACTACACCAAATAAAAGCTTGCATGCTCTAAGACATGCATTACAGAATTATTGTTTTTCTGTAGCACTTTTTGCTGCTTATGATTCTCCTGCACATGAACAATAGGGAAAATTTGTACAGGTTGAAGCAATTTTATTCATTTTATACAAAATAATAGTTAATGGTATTATTAAAAAATAGATAAATAAAAATCTCAATAACTGACAGGAACACAGATAATTGCATATCTTG
>NC_087176.1:5542500-5627500 GCF_035594125.1 Scylla paramamosain
GTGCTTGCTACTCTGCAAGGGACAGTGCAACTACAATACAGAGAGAGACTGAAAGAAAAATGGGTGAAACAATGGTGTTACGAGGTCCTAAGCATCCAGGAGGGTGAAGAATATGATGGGATAGATGTGGGTTGCAGTGATGCCATACTCAAACACAAGTGAGTGAGTGACTACTGGGTTGTGTTCCTTAGGATGGGATGTCAAGGTGCACATAAGGAGTACAATGAATACACCACCGTACCTGAAGTGTTTCCTCGTCAACATCTACCAGCACCACCTCTTGCACTCCATTTATGTATCGCAAGTTGCGGAAGAATTTCAGCTCTGCACTTCCAATGTCCACAACCTGTGCAGGAGTAGTGCATCTGATGAACACTGATGTGAAGACTGTCTAAATCTCTCTTCTTACATAGATACATGCATAGGAATGCATATAAAGGAAAGAGAAGGGAGACAAAAACTGTAGGTAATGAGGGATGAGCAAATCATAAATCCCAGAAAGAAAATGCCTGTCAGTGTAGATGAATAAGTAACACACATCACTTACTTTAGTGATGGGCATCTTGCTGGCAGTGATGATCTCCTGCACAGCCTGGTAGCGCTGGGCATACAGAGGTGGCGAGAACACCAACTTGTCCCCAGATATCACCATTCCTCTTGAGCTGGGGTCACTCTGAGAAACTGTGCCACAGGGAGATTGCTATTGCATTACAAAACCAAGGAAGGCTGTCTTATCACATGTCCACTCTGCACACTAACTTGGTGGAAAATTAGAGTCTGGACACCCACCATGTGGCTCTATGCATCAATTAGATTATTAGAACCTAACACCCTTTTGCACGAATCTCCACAACCTGTTCTTTACAATACACTAAATTTCTTCATTACACGTATTAATACTATAACTATTTAGCCCCAAAACTATCTTTAAAAAAACTAAGAGGTCTATATTCTGACACATTAGACTATCAACTGACATGTTTGGTGATTCAAGTGGCAACAGTTGGCAGCCCTACACACTAGGGATGGCTGCAGTATATTATGACCTGGGAAACAGATCAGCACATCAGCATCATGTCAAGCCATCCATACCAACCTTGCTGACTCAACACATGATCAGACAGCACATGTCATATTCATTATGCCACAGTTCACACCAGACTTTAAAGATAGTTTTGGGAGCTATTGTTCATAATACAACACGATACCAGGCCTATACTGCACTACACAAAGTAAAACATGAAAATGCAATGCCTCACACACACACACACACACACACACACACACACACACACACATACACACACACACACACACATTTGCATCATTGGATGTGACAGCCAGTCCTTACCAATGGGTGGAGGCTCCTGGTGCAGGTCCTCCACGGGTGACCTCAAGGTGTCCATGTCAAGTGTGCTGTGTGGGTGACATGAAGGTTTAGCTACACAACCAGGACCTTAACAAAATTAGTCCTTTACCAGAATCCCTTAACATAACCTCTCTCAACACAATTAGTCCTTTACCAGAATCCCTTAACATAACCTCTCTCAACACAATCAGTCCATTAATATAATCTATCTCACCACAATCAGTCCCTTAACATGATGTCTCTCAACACAATCAGTCCCTTAACCTAACCTCTCTCATCACAATTAGCCCATTAACCTCTCTCAACATAATCAGTCCCTTAACCAAACCTCTCTCAACACAATGTCCCTTAACATAAACTCTCTCATCATAATCAGTCCCTTAACACTGTCTCTCAACACGCAGTCCCTTAACGTAAGCTCTCTCATCACAATCAGTCCCATAATATAACACTTCAACACAATCAGTCCCTTAACACAGTCTCTCAACACAATCAGTCCCTTAACCTAACCTCTTTCAACACAATCAGTCCCTTAATATAACTTCTCTCAACACAATCAGTCCCTTAACATAATGTCTCTCAACACAATCAGTCCCTTAATACAATGTCTCAACACAATCAGTCCCTTAACATAATGTCTCTCAACACAATCAGTCCCTAAATACAATGTCTCAACACAATCAGTCCCTTAACCACTCTCATCAAAATCAGTCCATTAACCTCTCTCAACACAATCAGTCCCTTAACCTAACCTTTTTCAACACAATCAGTCCCTTAACCTAACCTTTTTCAACACAATCAGTCCCTTAACCTAACCTTTTTCAACACAATCAGTCTCTTAACAATGTCACAACACAATCAGTCTCTTAACTGAACCTCTTTCAACACAATCAGTCCTTTAACATGACCTCTCACAACACAATCAGCCCCTTAATATAACTTCTCTCAACACAATCAATCCCTTAACATAATATCTCAACACAATCAGTCCCTTAACAAAATGTCTTAACACAATCAGTCCCTTAACAAAATGTCACAACACAATCAGTCTCTTAACTGAACCTCTTTCAACACAATCAGTCCCTTAACATGACCTCTCTCAACACAGTCAGTCCCTTAATATAATCTCTCTCAACACAATCAGTTCCTTAACATAATATCTCTACAGAATCAGTCCCTTAATAAAATGTCTCAACACAATCAATCCCTTAACCTACCCCTTTCAATACAATCAGTCCCTTAATATAACCTCTCTTAACACAATCAGTCCCTTAACAATGTCTCACAACACAATCAGTCCCTTAACCTAACCTTTCTCAACACAATCAGTCCCTTAACAAAATGTCTTAACACAATCAGTCCCTTAACCTATCCTCTTTCAACACAATCAGTCTCTTAACATAACACCCCAACACAATCAGCCCCTTAACAAAATGTCTCAACATAGCCCCTTAACTGAACCTCTTTCAACACAATCAGTCCCTTAACATAATGTCTTTCAACACAATCACTCTCTTAATATAACCTCTCTCAACACAAATCAGTCTCTTAACCTAATCTCCCTCAACACAATCAGTCCCTTAACCTAATCTCTCTCATCACAATAAGTCCCTTAATATAACATCTTTCAACAAAATCAGTCCCTTAATATAACCTTTCAACACAATCAGTCCCTTAACATATCTCAACACAATCAGTGCCTTAATATAATGTTTCTTAAGATAATCAGACCTTTAACATAATTAGTCCCTTTAAAACATTCAATATTTTAATATAATCTGTCTCTGAACACAATCAGTCCCTTAACACAATTATTAGTCCACTTAATATAAGGGTCCCTTAACCAATCTGCTTAAGAAAATTATTCCCATTATTTCTTTTAACACAACAAGTCCTTTACTATAATCTGTCTTATCACAATCAGTCCCTTAATACAATAATTTATCTCATCAGTCCCTTCACACATTCAGTAAATTAACATAATCTTTTAATACAATCTGCAAACACAATCAATTTTTTTAATATAATCTGCCTTTCGATAAAACCAAACCTTTTAAATCAATCTGTCTCACAACACAGTCATTATATCAACACAGTCAGTCCCTTGCTTCAAACAGTCAGTCCCCTCACACAGCAATCTGCCCCTACACACAGCAACACAGGGAGACCTTGACAGCCCCGCCCCTCCTGACCCCAGCCTGGCATGACAGACTGACAGCGAGGGCGAGACTGGTGCAGGCTGGCAGGGAGGCGTTCAGAGTGTGGTTTAGGGCTCACCTCATGTCTGTGAAGCTATGTCAAGCAGGTGATTCCTACTCTTAAAGACCACCGGCCGTCCCTCACCTAAACCCGCGAAATTTTGAGAGATACGTGCCTATTTTATTTTACACCGATAACAATCTTGATAATAGTTTTATTGTTAAGTATTTATTAATATAATTATAAACTAGAAAAATAACATCGTGTAACTGAAGAAAAAAAAAGCTTTTAGAAATCAATTAGAGAGTAAGAAGATATAAAATGAAGAATACTTTGAGGAACCTAAAGTACAAGACTCCATATCCTGAAAACTGAAAAAATATACAATAAAATATGTAATAAATAGCCATGCAAAAAATGTAAAAAACCGTAAGAAGGACGTATCCCAATATACCAGGACTTCCACTATCATCATCATCAGGACGTAAACAAAACAACACTCCACTGAACGTTTGGCGTTCATGCTTAGGTGGGTATGCCATTACTAATACAAAATAGTAACAAATTTATAAGGAAAAACCTAAATCATTTTTATGTGACAAGTATGAAGATGTAAACGTTAAATCAATACTATTACTACTAAAAGACTGACCAAATTATTAAAGTGGATTCATAACTTACGAATTTAATAACTCACCTGGTTAGCTATTCTGTTAAGATGCCCAGTTAGACAAGTAGAGGAAATTACCTGAGAAATACTAGGCCAGCACACGTCACCAGATAAGAACAAACTTCATGCTCCTTTAAACCCACACTCCTGAGCATAAAACTCATGCTCTCAACACTGACCTCGCCTAAAGGAAGAATCAGAGCACAAAATACATGCTCTCTCATCACTAACCTCACTTTAAAGAATGATCAAAGCACAATATAAATGTCCTCTCAACCCTAATCTCATTTTAAAGGACTAATTAATTGATTTGGGTTATAGCGCCTTTAAAAAAATTAGCAAAAAATACATGGTCTCTCAACACTAACCTCACTTCATGCCTGCAGGGAGTGAGCAAGGCAAGAATCCATCATGCCCAAGGTGGTATCGGGGAGTGTGGTGGTGTCCGATGCAAAGGACCAGCAGGAGTACAGTGAGGACAAGCCACTCATAGTCTACTACTGCCTGTGTGGCCAGATGGCTCTCATTCTGGGTGAGTTTGTCTGCCTCTCTTGTTTGCTTAGCTTTGTTCTACTTTACAACTGCCAAACACACTAGAAATTAAGGGAAAGAAGAATTATTATACTTTTTATTTCTCCTCTAGAGATTAAAGTGAAGAATAATCATATCTTTCATTTCACTTAAGAGCAGCTGACTCCACTTGGAATTAAGATGAAGAATATTAGGTACTCTACTCCACTTTACAGCAGCCAACCCCATGAGGGATTAAGGTGAAGGAAAAGAAAAATCATTATTCCCCACAAGAGAATGGGGGGGAAGAAAAATAAAAATAAATATACCCTTTACTCCACTTTAGCAAAGCTGATCCCACAAGGGATTAAGATTTAGAAAAAGAAAACTAATTATACCTTTTACTCCACTTAAGAGCAGCCAACCCGACAAGGGATTAAGATGAAGAAAAGAAAAAACTATAACTTTTGCTCAGTTATTGCTGCATTGTCCACCCAAAAGATCTCAAAACTTTTAAGCATTGAGTGGGAAATTTATATGCGAGTGTGTATGCTTTTATCTATAGTGTCTCGTGCTCATTTAGTGGGAAATTTATATGTGAGTGTGTATGCGTTTATCTATATTGTCTCATTCTCATGCTATTTTGTATTGGAGGAGGAGGAGGAGAAGAATGTAAGGTTTTCTTTTCTTTTTTCCTCACTTACTTATTCTATCTATGTGAATAAGATTTGTTAACTCTCTCTCTCTCTCTCTCTCTCTCTCTCTCTCTCTCTCTCTCTCTCTCTCTCTCTCTCTCCTCTCTCTCTCTCTCTCTCTCTCTCTCTCTCTCTCTCTCTCTCTCTCTCTCTCTCTTTTTTTCACCTTCCCAACCTTCAGACTGCTCACTGGAGAAGTTACCGCTACGCAAACGTGATGGTGCACGGGTCATCGACGGGTCTCGGCACGCCCACCGCCTGGTGTGTGACCCAGAGGAGACAGTGTACATCAGGCGGGCCGAGGGCGTAGAGAAGCAGCACCGGAAGAAGTGCAAGAAGTGTGGCCTCCTCCTTTACTACCAGCATAATTTTGACGTCTAATATAGTGTTTGTTGTAAAGGTAAGAATTAACAGGGTCTTTTATGGAATATTTAGATTAATAAAACTCATAAAGAAGAGGATCAAGTGAAAGTTGCTTGATTATTGTTTGAATAAAGATGTTTTTTTGTTAATTGTGTGCTGGTTTGTGCTATCTTACTAATGGAAAATTCATCTATTCAATTTTTGGTTCGTCAAAAATTATTTGTGGCTGTGTGGTAATACTGTACACAAGTCAGGAGCACAGAAGAAAGACATTTTTGTATAATACTTAATGTGTACAAAATTATGTATGGATTAAAGTTATATATTCCTGTTTGTTATTCTTAAATTTTTATTGAAGGATGTTAAAAATACATTAATTGAAACAGCCACAGGGAAACATTGTGCAAAATACTTATTAATGGCAAAACAAAAATATAAAAATGGAAAAGAAAATGATAGACTATATTGAACTTCTATAGGGTATTTGCAATCTTCTCCATAAACATTTTATTGATCTGAGCATGTTGTTCCCCCAGGGCAGTGTGGTGCAAAGCGGCGGCAAGTCAGTGGCCCAGCAGGTGGAGGACAAGCCTAAGGACCGCATCCTCATCACCCGCCACACCAAGAACATGGGCAAATTCTCCTCCGTCACTGTCTCCACCATTGACGAGGAGGAAGACGAGATTGAAGCTGTGAGTTCTAATTTAGTGCTGTACTCTGCCTTACTATGGCTGTAGCATCACATCTTTCTGGTGTACATAAACTTTCTTGTGTCTCTATTGTATGTGAGAGGAAAGACAAGATTGAGGCAGACAAGATTGAGGCAGTGTGTTCTAATGATTCAATCTTTTTTCATTTACTGTAGCCATAGAATCATGTCTTTGTGATGTCCTATAAAACCTTTATTTTGTCTCCTTTATAGATGATGGGGAAGACAATATTGAGGCATTTTGTTCTAATGATTGTCTTATTCTTTGGTTCACTGTAATCATAAAATCATGTCTTTCTGATGTCCTATGAATCTCTTATTTTGTCTCCTCTGTCACTGCCTCCACCATAGATGAGGAGGCAGACAAGACTGAGACATTAAGTTCTATTGACTCATTCTCATACTTAGGTTTACTTTAGTCATAAAATTGTGAAGCCTTTCTTGTGTCTCCTGTCATTATGTCCACTATGGATGAGGAGTCAGACAAGAATGAGGCACTAAGTTCTATGGATTCAATCTCATTTCTCAATTTACTACTGCCATAGAATTAAGTCTTTGGTGTCCCATAAAACCTCTACATGAAGTACATTTTTAACATTTCAGAGAGAAGTAGCTGATTCCTATGCAAACAACGCCAGAATTATAGAAAAGCAGTTAGAGAGGAAAGGTATGAATAAGCGCAAGAGTCAACAGTCTTCAGAGGAAGGCACTGCACCAAAGCAAGTCCGGGGAACACTCATCAATCAGTGAATGTCTGTGTGTGTGTGTGTGTGTGTGTTTGTGTGTGTGTGTGTGTGTGTGAAGACCTGAATATGTGATGTCTTCAATTCAGTTTAGATTGTTGTATATTTTTATTACCTCTGGAGACTTTAATATCTGTGGTTTTCACTGCAAGATAAGTATGTATGTTTTTATCTGTAATTTTCTCTTTCTATCTGACTATGTGATTCTCTCTCTCTCTCTCTCTCTCTCTCTCTCTCTCTCTCTCTCTCTCTCTCTCTCTCTCTCTCTCTCTCTCTCTCTCTCTCTCTCTCTCTCTCTCTCTCTCTCTCTCATCAACTCAAAACATCACAAAAAGAGCTAATATTTAATTTTGGAAATATATGTACATAAAAAATCTTTCATTCCTGTGTTGACAAATAACTGAATAAATGACAACAATTTGTGTGGTATGAGATCCTGTGGGAAAGAACAGTCAGGAACTTCAGACACCAATGTCTCTATGTTGTCCCGGTGAACTTTGTATATGCAGCACATGTTCTTGGGTACTTAGTATGGATAAGACAGACATTGAAGAGATGCTGCTGAATCATAAAGAAGGGCTGGGTATAGATTAGGGTGGGATGTTAATTTATGTGGTAAGGATTAATTTGATGTGAAGAGACAAGATAAAATGTTTGAAAATCTAGGATTATTTTGAAGCATTTTGGGGTTGTATTGTTATTTTTTTTTCTTTTGATGTACGAGGGGATCAGGCCAAGGACAACAAAAAAAAAATCACTAAGGTGCCAGTTCCTAAGGAGTAATGTCCAGAGAAAAAAAAATGTGGAAATTATTTAAATTTTCAAAGGGGTTTCCATGATTCTAATGATAGCTTAACAAGTATTCTGCATTATCGATGGGGAAAGAACACCTATCTGATGTCTATAGGTCGAGATTTAGAAAGAGTCATAATATCAAAGTCTACCATTGCAAGCACCCGCTTTCTTCTTCATTCAAGACACTGAAAAAATAATAGCAGCACATTTTAAACAACAATTATTGCAAATAAACAAGCATAAAAATTAATAGTATTATTTTTCACATGTAAATTATGGAAGCCACCTAAATTCTGAGAGATAAAATTAAAATATAGACGACGTGGGACCTCACCTTGGTCAATCCGGGCCACCTATGCATTATTCCTTCTCTCAGAAACGCTCAAGCGAGGGAAAGAAGCATAGCTGTTATCATCACATAGCATTCTTGTAACCCAACGTGCGTATCTTACCGTGACGTGACGTGACGCCGAGATGAGCAAGGACTGCATCAAAGTAAGACCCATGAAATTGTACATAAAAGTCATCATATTTTATATTAAGATAATTGCTTTTAACCTTCAGTGTAGTACAATACCTTGACTGGAATTCCTGTACCATTTATTAGGTGATAAAAGGATTCGGTCGCACGGTTTATCGTAATCATAAACCGGATGCACGGGGACAGGCTGGGTTCTAGAAAGGGAGATAGAAAAAAAAAAAGCTAAAAAACACACACGTAAGAAAGGAAATAGAGACCTAGAAAGATAAAGGGATGTCGTTGAAAGGCAACAACACAATCTAATTCTAATCTATCTGGGTTGTGTTTGGCGTGCCACCTTTCACCAGGGCCTCTGTTGGTGTGGCAGTGATAGGTCAGGCCACCTACCCCGCTCACCCAGTGTGTGGCGGTGCATGTCCTTTGTAAACCTTCAGTGCATTGTAGAGTGTGCTTCAAGACAGAAAAGACGGAGATTTTTATTTATCTATTTAATAATTTATTTATTTATTTTAAAGTGAGTTGGATACAAATTAAAAGTGGTTTGAAGGTTATTGATTACATTAAAGGTTAGGGAATAGCTGAAAAGAAAAGATGAGAGAATAATAATAATAATAATAACAATAATAATAATAATAATAATAATTATTATTATTATTATTATTATTATTAAGAAAATAAGACAAAAGAGAGAATAGGGAACTGAGTTTGCACTTTGGTTACATAAATACTGAAGTGAGTTTAATACAAAAATGTTCAAAAAGTTATTGATTAAAAGAGAACAAAATGTCAAACAGTAAAAGGCTTATAACTGTTAATCACGGGAGGAAGCTTAAACTAATGTGGACGATAAAAAAAAAAAAACTATATATAAAGAAAAAAAGCAGCATTGTTACAGTAATAAGACGGTGTTCATATTCGGTTATCTTTTCTATGAAGGTTAATGTGTGTAGGAATTAACTAATGGGATTTTGTTCAATTATGGGCATTTAAAAGTAGCGATTAGGTTGCTACATTAAGTTTACTATGAAGAGTTGTTCGTGTATTTGCCCTCTAGGACGAACGTGACTGTGTGATGGTTTTATATCATTATTATCTGTGGTGGTGTTTACTTCTTTATCTCGTCTTTTTATGGTATTATCCTTCTACTGTGTGTGTGTGTGTGTGTGTGTGTGTGTGTGTGTGTGTGTGAAGTGATTGCGTTTTAGATTGATTCAAGCTTATATTTTTTTTTTCTTGTGTGTGTGTGTGTGTGTGTGTGAAGTGATTGCGTTTTAGATTGATTCAAGCTTATATTTTTTTTTCTTGTGTGTGTGTGTGTGTGTGTGTGTGTGTGTGTGTGTGTGTGTGTGTGTGTTAATATCTTATCCAATCACGTTTTGCAGCATAGATTCTATCGATTTTTTTTCTCTATCACGGGTGTGTGTGTGTGTGTGTGTGTGTGTCCTCCACTAGCTCCCATGCAGTGTTCAGCCGCTCTACACGTGGTCACTAAATTACGTAACACCATTTAAGTTCGCTGTTTACTCATCCCTCCATCACCATCCTTGACCACCAGTCTCTATAGGTAGAATTTCTGGCTTCCGCTCCTCTTTCTAGTCTCCATCTAGCCAAATTTCACCGCTTGACAACACCGCTTATTAACCATTTCATCTCCCTTTACGTTGTCGAGTTGGTTCCATGTAACAGTTTTCACCTCTGACTTAATTGCAGCCTTTTTTTTTTTTTTTTTAGTTCATATTACCTGCAAATCCACCGTAATTCTCATCATAATGACAAATAAACCGTGTGATCCTCGTATTTGTGTGTAACTAGAACTCACTGGGAGGTTTGAGTGTACAAGGATTAACGGACCTTGCCTTGAGGCTGTCTGCAAATTGTTATAGTGATTGTTATGTGCTTATTAGCGATGCAGTTGGAGAGAGAGAGAGAGAGAGAGAGAGAGAGAGAGAGAGAGAGAGAGAGAGAGAGAGAGAGAGAGAGAGAGAGAGAGAATTAACCCATTACTCATGATCACCCCCCCCCCCCTCACCGTCTGTGTTCTACTAGCAGTCTAGTAATGACTGGTATGGCTTTGTGGGGGGTGAGGAAGAAGGGTGGACGTCGGGAAGATGGGAGGGAGAGGGCAAGGTTGAAGGTCAGTAGATGGCCAAGGGACTGGCGGGACAAAAAATGTCTGAAGGTCGTCTGCTTATAGTGAGCGCGGAATGACTAACTTGAGTGGGGAGAGCTGGTAACCCTTGCGTGGAATTTTTTATTACTCTCATAAGGACTAAAAATTGTTTATCTTGAGTACTTTTTCCAATACTTTCGGCAATATAATATCTTCTTATGCATCACTAGAATCTTGCTGACACTCATGAAAGCCTAAATAACTTACACTAAAGCCTGTTATGAGTGAAGGCGCCCATACGATTAATTAAGGCTACGTTCCCCTGATTGCAATAATTAATCTCACATTTTTCTTATCTTTCAAGGCTGTTTGTACTCGCGAACACATGCAGGATAATGATGCTGCGTATGTGCCAGTAGAGACCATTATGTGTTGCGTCTTGCGTATCAGATTTACTGTCTGCTGGACCAGTGTTGCCAAATGTGATAGAGAAAATACTCTAGCTTGGTAACAAAGTCTGCAACAAATCTGCGTAATGTTATAAAACCTAAGCATTTACCCTCAAAATATTGCCATTTAGTTTTATAACGTAGTTTAAATTTTGAAATTCCTATCCACAAAACATGCAAATTGCGTAAATCAAGTGCAGTTATTTATTTTTTCTCAAAAACACTTACGTTAGATCTCAAGAGAAAATTGTACGATTTTCATCCTCTTTCTTGACACGCCCATTGATGAACTTGATGCTGAGCCGTCTGAATCGATCTGTTGTGTTTGCTGCCTCAGTGTCTGCTTGCTGAACTCACTCCTCACTGCTGAAACTGCATTGACTGGCCTTGTATTCCATCTATTCCTTAGAGCACACTGATGGTTAATGCATGTAGTTCAAAACAAGGATGGACATCAAATGCGTCTCAGATTATACTTTACCTCAATCCAAAATTTACCAATTGCTGTGGTGGTATTGCGTCACCGATTGTTCTGCATCCTACACTATTGGTTCCCTCACAACACTAAGACGTACTTATATTCTTCAACTCCAAAAGTCCAAGTTTATTATAACAGAGACGGGTCATTCAAGCAATGCAGCGAGCGATTTTCACGAAGATAATACTTGTCCTCTTGTGGAAGCTTTAGGTGGTTCTATGTAGCTTTATACTCTAGGGCAGCATCACACCACCAGAGAACTCCTTTTTGTAGCCTTCTGAGGAATAATCAGCTGTTAAAAATTATGCATGTTCAACCACTGCCATTGACAGCGATCTTTCACACACACTTGTGGCTTGCTTTGGAGTAGCACTAATGTGATTATCTAATATGCTTCACTGAGTGAACGTGTCTTCGCAGATCACATACTTTCGCATTATCTCGCATGTACAGTACTCCCAGAAGACTAGTCATATCTAGCTCCACAGATGTAAGCCAACCTTTCATGTGTGGTAGTCTTCCATCTCTAATTGCACGTTTGTTGGCAAGTCGGATTCGTTACCGAGATACTGGCACTTCTACACAAGGTGAAGTCTGAAGGAATACTAGGCGCCGTCTTCGGGCCTTCTGTCCGGTGGGGAGTCGATTAAGTCGAGGAGTCGGATACTTTTGGTACGAGTCAGAGTCGGTAAAATATTCGCGACCTTGATCCCTCTGCAGCATAACGTTTCTTGGGTGCACTGGTAGACCAGTTGCGCCCTTTCGTGGGAAATTCTCACATGTATGTGGGATAAGTAATGATCTTTCATGAGTACCCTTTTTTTTTTTTTTCGTCTACTATTCCATGGTGTTTCATATGAATTAATGTTGTTTATTAAAACAAATTATTCGAATGTGTCATATATATATATATATATATATATATATATATATATATATATATATATATATATATATATATATATATATATATATATATATATATATATATACGAGTATGTGTGTGTGTGTGTGTGTGTGTGTTAGAACACACACACACACACACACACACACATATATATATATATATATATATATATATATATATATATATATATATATATATATATATATATATATATATATATATGAAACAAACGGATTCGCAACCTTGAATTTTCGTAGAATCGGTAGTTGGACCCGGAGTTTGATTTTAAAATCCGATTCCACACTTCTAGCGTCTGAAAAGTGACAGACAGATTGGGTAAAGTTGCTAGCTCGTGTTATCCGCGACAGTGTCCGGTAAACACATTGAAAATACACAAGATATTCCGTTATCCATTTGAAAATTAAATCCGCTAGATTTGACGGATTTTCTGTCAATTTGGCAACACTGAGAAGACAGTGCGGATGTTGGACACACGGGTATCATGAAAGAGTACTGTGCTTGTGTTGTCCCCTGACCGTCTCTCTCTCTCTCTCTCTCTCTCTCTCTCTCTCTCTCTCTCTCTCTCTCTCTCTCTCTCTCATACAGAATGACAGAAAATGATAGAACGTACATACATAATATAACAAACTGAAACGATGAGGAAAAGTGAAATATTCGAATAAATTGCTACACACACACACACACACACACACACACACACACACATTATTACTGAATGACCCTCAATCCAGAGTGCTACAAGGACATCTTATCAAAAAAGCAGCTTCGTTACAAGTCTGCTGTATGTAGTCTGCTGTTATGTTCTTTTTATTTTCCTTTGTGTTTCCGGAAGAACACGTGTTAGAAGACATTGATAAGATACTGAAAATATACAAAGAAACCATGAGACCTGACAAACAGATTACGTGACTCGTAAGTTTGCTGAGCCTCCCTGAACATTGACAGTAATGATGGAGGAATTCCTAATGTCACGCAATCCCAGCTTTTGTGATAGGCGACGCAACTCTCAAAAATCGAATGACAGCTAATATCAACATGCTCAACAGGAAGTTATTTAGATTTTCTGGGGTATTTCATGGTTCTGGTGATGGTCTTTACGAGATTTCTGCATCACCAGTGAGAGAGAGAGAGAGAGAAAAAAGTTTTATCTCAGTATGTTTTCGGCGGCTATAGACTACGCTCTCACATCAAACGACTGCTATCTCAACATGATCTCGTAGAAGTTATTTGGATTTTCAGGGGTAATTCATGATTCTACTGATGATTTTTGCGAGAATTATCCATTATTAATAAGAAAACACCACTCTTACTGACCTCTACATGCTCTAGTGCAGGGGTTCCCAACTTTTTTGTTCCTCTGTACCCCTTGGACATTTTTACAGGTTACCGTGTACCCACAGATAAATAAGTAATAATAAAAAAATATATATAATTGTAATATTTTGATATTATTGTGTTATGAAATTTCTATGTGTAGATTGCATGGGAATCTTAAAGGTGACAACATCAATAGAGTAAACTCAAGTAATTTACAATATATCTTAATCCATCACATATATATCTTTCTTATAATGATCCATAATGATCATTACGTCCCTTGCCTGATCCTTTCAGGGACATTACAGATTGCGGCCACGGTTAGTTCCATAATAGTGAAAACCAAATGGTATTCACCCTATTCTTGATATAATTTAGATAAAATTTTTGCTTACTAAAATGAGGAAATTGTAAAAAAAACATGACATTGTGCAATCTGACTGCAGAGTACAACACCATGTATTGTACAGTAGTGGTTATTCTCTGAGCCCCAATGTACCCCCTGGAAAGTGTGAATGTACCAATGGGGGTACATGTACCCCAGGTTGGGAATCCCTGCTCTAGTGGGAGTTACGAGGTTTTCAGGTTTATTTAATTCTTCAGTTTAAGGAGGGCTCTGCAACATCAATGAGAAAAACACCACTTACTCATTTCTGTGGCCTCTGAAAAATAGTCCTAATGTAAGAAGACTTTAAAATACAGGTCAGTGTTTGAAAGCAGTCTGTTCATTGCAGATTGCGGATGATTACACTGGCTATGCTCTGTCCAACTTCTGTGTCCCTCGCCACTATGAGGAGGACCTGGAGAATGTGCTCATTCCCTGGGGGCTGATTCAGGACAGGTGAGATAGAGAGAGAGAGAGAGAGAGAGAGAGAGAGAGAGAGAGAGAGAGAGAGAGAGAGAGAGAGAGAGAGAGAGAGAGAGAGAGAGAGAGAGCTTATCATTCTTTTGTTAACAAGTGAAAGAAGGAGAGAGAGAGAGAGAGAGCTTATCATTCTTTTGTTAACAAGTGAAAGAAGGAGAGAGAGAGAGAGAGAGAGAGAGAGAGAGAGAGAGAGAGAGAGAGAGAGAGAGAGAGAGAGAGAGAGAGAGAGAGAGCTTATCATTCTTTTGTTAACAGATGAAAGAAGGAGAGAGAGAGAGAGAGAGAGAGAGAGAGAGAGAGAGAGATTTATGCATTCTTTTTCATTACCTCATTTCCTTGCCCCCACAGAACAGAACGCCTTGCCAGGGACATCTTCCAGGACATCCGAGATGAGCCCCTGACAGCCCTTTGTGTTCTGAAGGGAGGCTACCGCTTCTACACAGACCTTCTGGACAAGCTCACCACTCTCAATCGCTTCCATGCCTCTGTTTCAGTGCAGCTCCATGTTGACTTCATCCGCCTCAAGAGCTATGAGGTAAAACTTGAATGTGTAGGAAGGGATAATGGTGAATACTTTGTGGTGTGTTATCAGTGCTATGTGTTTTTTTCTACTTCTATAGATTAGACTTGATACTGTGGGCAATGATGACTTTAACTTGCCTGAATGGTGAAACATTATCAACACATTAGGTTTACCTTTACTGATTATTACTACTATTTTTTGTTGTCTTATTGGTGCATTTCTTTCACTCCTATAGTTTAGAGTGTTTGATGATAATATGAGTAGTGGTCTTTACTGGCCTCATTTGCTATGGATGGTGAAAAATTGTCAGCACATTATGTTAACCTTTACTGATTATTACTACTATATTTTGGTGTGTTATCAGTGTGTTTCCTCCAGTACTGTACTATAGTTTGATAGCTGATTTGATTGCTATGAATGGTGAAAGATTGTCAACACACTATGTTTACCTATTCTGATCATTACTTTTATTATTTTTTATCTAAAGGAGACTAGCTGAGGGCACTAGCTAAGGAAGGAAAAGGAGGAAAAGCTCACTTAGTTGCTGTATCCAAAATGAGAAGAATTATATAATGGAGGCAAACTTAGTTATGGAGATGTCTTGACACTACCTCTTCCTCCTCCTACCACCACCACCACCACCATCACCACCTCCTCCTCCTCCTCCTCCTCCTACTACTACTAATACTGCCACCATCACCACAACTATATCTTCTCTCTCTGCTGTCCCACTCCCTCTCTCTCTCTTTCTCAATCTATAGGTAGTAGTACATTTAGAGGCAGTACCAGTTGTTTGTCTCAAGTAACACAACTACACCCATACATTCACATTCTCACCCAAGCCCTTTCCTCCTCCCTCCCAGAATGATGACTCCACAGGGGACATTCGAGTCATTGGGGGTGACAATCTGAGCAACCTTCGGGGCCACAATGTGCTGGTGGTGGAGGACATCATTGACACAGGCCGCACCATGAGTCGCCTCCTGGCCATCCTGCAGAAATATGAGCCCAAGTCTGTCAAGGTTGCTTCTCTCCTTGTGAAGAGACGTCCTGATTCAACTGGATACAGGCCGGATTGTGAGTGTCTTTTGTGGTATGAGGAAGCTGTCAGGGTGTGTGTGTGTATATGAAGGTGAAGATGTATGAATGATGAGTGTGCTATTGCTGATTCGTAACCATGGAGAATGGTTAGAAACACAAACAAAACAAAATTGAAACTGAGACAAACACAACAATGAGGATATAAGGGCATACTGTAAGAAGGGCAATGTGGACAGTATGTATAAAGATTAAATAGGGTTTAACTGGAGTAAAGGTATGAGGATTCTGTGATGGATGTGTGTGTGTGTGTGTGTGTGTGTGTGTGTGTGTGTGTGTGTGTGTGTGTGTGTGTGTGGAGGGTATATAAGGTCCTATAAAAAGTGTGGTGTAAGAATGAAGGGGTGAGGCAGGTTACAGGAAGGGCAATGTGGACAGTATGTATAGCTAGAAAGAATGGAGAGGGTTTGACTGAGTGAAGGTGTGAGGATGCTGTGAAGGATGTGTGTGTATGTATGTGTGTGGAGGTTATATGAGGTCGTAGGTTAAGTGTGAAGGTGCAAGAGTGATGTGAGGATATAGGCAAAGATGAGTATGGAGAGTAGGTATGTCTTTAATGACTAAATAGGGTTTGACTGGACTATGTGTAAACTGAGTGTTTTGTATGAATGAATTTATCACATACAGAGACTGACATGTGTAGGCTTATTTTTTGTCTGCTTCCCTTATGTTCAAATAGCATTTCTTTATTCTTAGCTTGATGTTATAAATTGGTCTATAAAACTCAGTGGCATAGTTTGTAGTGGTTGAACACAGCATCTGCATTGGATTTTAAGTAATATATTATTCCCAGACTGTGGCTTTGAGGTGCCAGACAAGTTTGTGGTGGGCTACGCTCTGGACTACAATGAATACTTCAGGGATCTAAATGTGAGTATGCTGTGTTGGATTTACTATTATACCTGCCTTTATTCATTTGCATCTTTTTGCCTGACTGAAATTCCATTATCTGCTTTATCTGGATTTCTTATTTCATCTGACACCTTTAATTCTCATTTAAAGCTGCTTCTTATGTAGATATTGGTAGTCATGTACATAAAAAGTAGAAGTGAAAACTTGCCTAACTTGTGGACACAGCTTGCCTAAGAAGAGTTGCATGCAGGGATGAGACAGTGCACAAACTACTATAGCTTTTCTCTGTTTTCAGCATATTTGCGTGATCAATGATACTGGTAAAGCAAAGTATAAAATCCAACAAAACTCCCACTAGTCTCCAGCTACTCAAGAGATTTGTTGCCTTCAAGCTTCCACCTTCCTTCCAAGCAAGACACAACCTTCACATTCAAGGCAAAGGAAGCTGCCTTGGTTATATGGTTCAGTGTACACACTCAAGGAACTAATCTTGGTACTGCTAAGGTACCACAAACCTGTATGTATGCTTGTATAGATACCATAGGGACCTTTCTAAGTAAATGCCTTTGTCAGGTGGGAAGTTCCTATCCAGTGGAGTACCATGAGAAAAGATTTAGTAGTGTTCATGGTTACCTAACATTATCTTGTGACTTCATCTTTTGCTTCTCCTCTCATGCCTCTGTAATGGAGAGACACCAATAACCTCTTAGCCTCCATGCAGTTGCAGTGTGTCCTATGTGTAAGTAAAACTAGACCAGTAAATTATTATACAAGATCTTGTTGAACTGGCAGGATAATTGAGATCACATTTACTCTGATTTTGGCATGTTTAGTCTTACTTCAGGGTTGTGTATGCTGTTTCTACTGGGAGGTAAGAAGTTAACTTTATGGCAGTTTTTTTTTTTTTTTTTTAATCTTTACCATTAACAATTTAAAAAAGAGAGAGAGAGAGAAGCATCAGTGATGAGACATATCAGTTTATGCAGGTCTAGTGCTGGATCTTTTCTCATGATAATCTCCTCTGGTCAGGTGCAGCCATCAGGAAGAAATGCAAGAAAATATGCACATTCCATAAATAGATATTTTCTAATATGTAATTAAAGTCTCTAGTTTTTATTTTATAATCAGCTAAAAATATATGATGAGTTGTAAAGATAATTATCTTGTATAGATAATTTTATTTAGGGTCTCAAAATGAAGGCTCCAGTAGAAATAATTCATCTTGGACACAATGAAGGAAATAGTCATGGCATTACCACAAAGACTATCTCCTGCCCCGCCCCCCTCCTCGTCCCCGGCTGCCCCGCCCCCCACCCCTCGTCCCTCTGCCCCCTCGCCCTCGCCCTCTGCCCCGTCCCCGGCCCCGCCCTGCCTCCTGGGATGCACGGTGCTTCTCCACCAGTGGCAGGAGGGTGGTGCTGCAGAAGATGCATCCTGTGGCTGTCAGCTGCCCATCCTTCAGTTTGCTCTTACCCTGAGGAGGAAGGGTGAGACAAATTAGTGTGGTTATGAGGCTCCTTTCCTATCATGTCCTTGAGCTGCAAAGCTGAAACTGTCACCAGGTGGATGGAAGTGTCCTGAGCCACTACATTAAGCTGCTTGAGTCCAGGGTTAGAAAAACATTTTTTCTCCCCACCCAACCCAGTGTTTTTTTTGGAGGGTTTTATTGTTTCTTTTTAGGGTATTTTATTTATTTTTTTGTTTATTCCTCATATTTATATGTATGTCACTTTAAATAAGCAATTAAAGAGTAATCTAGAGTGAAACAAAAGGTTTTAAGTGTTATCTGAAGGATAGACAGTTGTTTAGTTCATATTGATACAGGTTGGTCCAGTTGGACAAAGCTTGTGTTAAATTGTGCTGTACAGGACTTGACTACTTTTACATTTTTTTATGTATATGTAAAGACGGCTTCCTGCTTAATGAAGCAGCTTTCCTACCCTTATTTTTAACTAAAGCCACATGTAAACTTTGAGGGATTTTAATAGGTAAATATCATAGGCCAGAAGTTGTGGTGTCAATTAAGCCACACATTTGTCAACCCACTCCATGTTTGCCTCCCCATCTCCACTTCCTTCTTGTTTCTACATTTCTCATACTCCCCTCCTTATCTCCCCCATCTAAGCCCTGTGTTTGTGTGTGACAAATGTGTGTGACAAGTGTGATTAAGCTATTAAGATATCAGCTGGACTTGTAACACACTCAAACACAGGATATTATCTATTTTCTTTTCTGGAAGTTTAAGCAACCATGTGGTATGCCCAAGTGTGTGTGTGTGTGTGTGTGTGTCTCTCTCTCTCTCTCTCTCTCTATGCATGTACGTATATAAGTAAAAAGGAGAGGTATGAGGAGCATGGTGGATGGGAAGAGGAAATGGAATGGGGATGTGGTGGTGGGGGGAGGGGGAAGAAGGCAGGCCCAAGATTCATGTCAAAGATAGCTCTAGCCTCTAGCCAATAACAGCAGCTAAAAAAGACAGGTGTTGCTTTTGTTAGAAATATAGGTAGGAAAGCTGCTTCATCAATTATGGAGCTGTCTGTACATATATAGACCTTATTTATCAATATGTTATAAAACTGAATTTTTACATGTGAAAAAAAAAGTAAGCTTTTTTTTGGGGGGGGTGGAGGGGGAAGGGGGGGTCAATGTCAACCCTGCTTGAATCTAAACAAAATGAATCTGATGTGGTGTGATTTGTAAGACGACTGTGTGTGCCATATTGGCAAGCGAGAACTGCATCCCTAGTTTACAGATAATTTTGTAAAAAAAAGTATTTTATTATTGATGCATTAGATGTAGACTAAATTTTTATACTATCCTTGTAAAACATGCATTATACATAGAATATAGAAAAGACCAGTGAAGTGAGATAAAAAAAAAAAATAAAAAATCATAGCTTGTAAGAAGTGTGGAATCCTGCAGGGAACACAAAATAGCAGTTACTATGTAAGATGAGCCCACAATAGGTCTGTAGGATAAGCCACTGTCACCTAAGAGATGCATCACTGCTTATCAGCCATTTATGTGAAATAATGTTATGTACCTGAGAAGCGTCACTTGAATTTCAAAACAGTGAGATTTTGTGTAGCATATATTGAATGTAGCAGAACACAGAAGACCTATTTGTTATAGTAGGAATGCAACTAGGAATTTAATGCGCCATGAAAATCATATGCAAGTCTCTCTCTCTCTCTCTCTCTCTCTCTCTCTCTCTCTCTCTCTCTCTCTCTCTCTCTCTCTCTCTCTCTCTCTCTCTCTCTCTCTTATTGCACTCCCACAATATGTTAAACCACAGCTGCTCACCACAGTCCCTCTTTCTCTGATCATCAAAGAACAAAACTACTACTAAATCTAAAGTGCAACATTATTTGTCATTGATATGCAAATCTCAATGATTTCACCCTTGTTTCTCTTGTCAAAGCATACTGTAACTGTCCCAAACAATGTGCTTTCCTCCCATAATAAATGTTTATTTTCTGAAAAATTCCACTCTAAAGGGATATAAACATTTTGTAAGCCACTAAATGAATTTTCTCTAATTTCCTTATTGAATATCATACTTCCACTTCACCCACACTTTTCTTATTAGTCACTAACAAGATGTGCACAAGCATCACCTGATAAATGCTTTGAATGTGACTTGTTGCATGTCAAGAGCTATTTGCCAGCGTGGTACTTGTTCCTCCAGTGTTCTCTTACACTTATGACAAGAGGAAGGAACCCATAAATTGTTTGGGCATTTCTCTTAAAAGGAACTCCATGTGCATCTGGCTTCCTGGGAAGTACATCTTTATAAACCTTAAGTATCAAAACAAAATGTTAATCTCACCTCCTTATATTCTACGGTGACTGTCTGGGAGCCACAGACCTCACAGGTGTCTTCAAGAACCTGGACCTTGTTGGCCTTGTCAAAGAGGTTGATTATAACATCACACCTGTTTAAAAGACATTTTCAGATCAATTTTATCATCACTATATTTACTACAAACCTGTAAAATTACAAGTGAAAAAACTTGGTGTTCCCCCTTGAGATTTATGCTTTATGGTTTTTATAGGACAATAAACTGATGCAATTAATACAAAGAGATTAACACAAGATAGTACATCTTAGTATAAGACTTTAAAATAAATCAGTCAGGAGCACACTTAGTGAATCCCTGGGAGCCTCCAGCATACCTGTTGCAAGCCAGCTTCCACTTGGGGCCTGAGGACGGGTCCAACACCAGGATGCCTGGCCCACACTCCATGCACTGGGACATGCCCACATTATCCCGGCCGTACTGACACGTGGGGTGGGAGCACAGGTTGCACCCACCACCCTTGGACATGTCTCTGTATGAAACATGATGGGTTACCACTTGTGATTTCAGGATACAAACAAAAATGTGGCTTTTACTTGCCACAACTGATGAGTGACACCTCTGCAATAACTGATTATTGTATAAGGTCCTGTTTCCTGCCCTGTTGAAGCCAATCATCAGCAGCATTTTTTAAAGTTTTTAGCTTTTCTAGCTTTTTTGTTTTTATTTGTTATAATGTATTAGGACCCTGTTCTTGCAGAAAATCTCTTTAATTAGCCTTTTATTATAATCTCAAAGTAGATAAAAACAATACATAAAATTGTGGTCACAATTTTTTTACAAAAAAGATAACAATAACTGAGTAGGTTTCCTTACAGTAATTTTATCTCTAGAACACCAGCAAGTGAGAGAAACATCAAACCAGAGCACTATATCCCAGTGCCAAGGAACAATACTCACGGGAAAGGTGGATTATTGTAACAGTATGGGCAGAATGTGAAGCTCTTGCCCTTCGCTCCAGCAGACCAAGTCAGCAGCTGGAAGTCATCCAGTGGACACCTGTTCTCCTGGAACTCCCGAATCACTCCATTTTGGGGCACGGCAAAGGTCTCATCGCAGGTCACACAGTGGAGCCGCACAGGCTTGGTCTCCACCAGCTTGATGTAGCGCCGGCACTTGCCACACCTGGGACAGGGACGTGTGTTAGTACTCTAGGCTGACTGGGTGGTAGGTAATACAGCATAAGTAGCAACACAAGACAGCACACTGGTTTTCAACACTTCCGATTACAAATAAGTGCAACAATGAGGCCACATCCACAGAGTGTAAGGGAAAATGGAGATATTGTCACCTTGACAGTGGTCGTCCTGTGGCTGACAATGGGGAGAAGGTGACCTCAAACAGTTCATCCATGCCTTGAATGTTCTTGACAAAGTACTGAAACTTGAGCTGAAAAATCTCAATAGTGTGCTGCAATACAGAGTTAAAGTCTGCCTTCCCAAGAGCAATGAGGTTGAGTTGCTCCTCCACAGCACTCCTCATGGTGGGCAACACCAGATCGGGATCAATCTGGGATCAAAGACACCAAGTCGGTCACTCGCAGTGAAGGATGAAAGGTAACATTATAGGGGTTGATATATGTCTGAGGCATAATATTCATCCAAACTTCTACATGAATAGTTTCTTCACACATGCATTACCCATTACACTACCACTCAGACACATGCGGGGTACATTTTGTTGCTTAAATTCTATGAGTCAATTAAATAAATACAACAGACTATCTTTATACTGGTCTGAGATCTGGCAGAAAGGACAGTAGCCAAGACAAGACATGACACTGCATTTCAACGTAGAAATAAGTATACTGTACACAAAACTCTAAACAAGACAGTGCATCCCCTCCCTGCATGTATATATCCTAATATGCCACAACCACCCATCATCACCTGTTCCTTGCTTACATTAACCCACATTCCCCATCAGTCTGCCACCCTCTACCGGCACTCACCTTCTGATAGCCATGCACCAGAACAATGCCAAGGTTGGTGGGCACCAGCCTGCGCCCTGCTGACACCTGCACATAATTCCTCTGTGAAATGTTGTTGATGTGTACAGGGATGGATGCGTCGGTGCCAATGCCATGCTTCTCCATCAGGCTGATCAACTCTGCCTCTGTTAAATAGTCTGGTGGGGATGTCTGTCGTTCTGTCAGCTTGGCCTGTAAGAGACCACTTAGTTTTTATAATTTTCTACACCTAAATAATCTTAAATGTTGACTGTCTTTGATTCTCAATTCTCCAGGCCTATGTAATCTTTTTAACCACTATAAAAGTCCCACAAGTGTGTGTGTATGTGTGTGTGTGTGTGTGTGTGTGTGTGTGTGTGTGTGGGTGTGTGTGTGTGTGGTGCTTTGTCTAGGCCACTGTGTGAGATTGCCAGCCAGGTATATAGGTAGATAGAAAAATAGAAGACCATTACCTTAACTTTTCAATATTCCAAGCTCAAACAGTTATCTCTTTTAATAACAATAATTCTTTTAGTTTCACTATTTTCCAGGCTTAAGTAATATTTCTAATAGTTATTCCAGGTCTGAGTAATTTTTACAATAAGTATAAAAGACCATTATTTTACTTTCCCAATATTCCAGGCATAAATAAATAATTTTTTTAGAGGTAATAAAATATACTATGATGACTTCTCCATTTGCCAATACAAGATATTTCTGACAGCTGCAGGGGGGAAGAACCTCACCTCAAGTATAGGGAGTTCCTCTCCGCCCTTCAAGTCAGGAAGCTTCTCGTCATCCTGCAGTGCCAGCCAGTCCATCACCTGAAACACAACACTTGGTTAGTGGAGGCAAGTTCAGAGGATACTGGAGCCACTTGGCCTCAGATCTCATCTACACAAAGCAAGTGAGAGGAAAGGCAAATAATACAACAAACAAGAGAAGTGAGCTGGTTAACAAGACGAAAAATGAGAGATAGATGGATGAGAGAGAACAATGAGAAAGAAGGTGTGCAATAAAACAAACAAGAGAGCCAAGAGAGAGATAAATTAGAGAATGCAGAAAGAAAATAAGCAATAAAATAAACAAAAGACCCAACTGATAGATTAGGGAGAACAGTGAGAAAGAGAATATGCAATAAAACAAACAAGCGAGCTAAGAAATATAGATTAGAGAGAACAAGGAGAAAGAAGGTAAGCAATAAAAGAAACAAGACAGCCAAGACAGATAAATTAGTGAGAGCAGTGAGAAAGAGAATATGCAATAAGACAAACAAGAGAACAAGGAGAGAGAGAGAGAGAGAGAGAGAGAGAGAGAGAGAGAGAGAGAGAGAGAGAGAGAGAGAGAGAGAGAGAGAGAGAGAGAGAGAGAGAGAGAGAGAGAGAGAGAGAGAGAGAGAGAGATTAATTAGAGAAAAGTACCAGCTAACATAATCTCAATAATTCATCAGTGTTCACAAAACTAGACAAACAAGAGAACAATGTGAGAGACACATCAATAAGAGGGTAAAGAATCAGCGAGCATAATCTTATCATCAATAGTGTCTACAAACTAAAACAAAAAAAAAGAGAGCAAAGAGAAAGACAGATCCTTAAGAGATTAAAGTATCTGCTAACACTGTCTCAATAGCTTATCAGTATCCACAAAACTAGCCAATCATTTTCTGAACACAAAGAACTGCAGTACAGACACTGAGCAGGGCATACCTTGGTGAAGCCAGGATCTATAAGCTGCTTGCCGGTGACACTGAAGTTTTCTGAGCCAATGGACAGGCTAATTGTGGTGCTAAGGTACGTACAGTCAGGCATCAGCTGCAAAGATTAACTGATTACAAAAACACCTAGTCTGCCTGAGAATGAAAGAGCAGTGTTAATTTTTGGCTTAAAATCATAGCTCCTTTTCACAATTCAACATTATTTTATTTTGTATGTATATAATATTTAAATAAAAAGAGAGCGGAAGTATTAATGGATATACACAAAGGTATTCAACATTATATCCTACAGAACTCCACACCCCAGCTCCCTTCCACTCACAGTGCCAATGAAGTGTTTGGTGATGTACTCATACAGGCGCCAGGAGTCGTGATCAAACTGTCCCCGGTTAGCACAGCGCATGGGGGTGATGGGGGGATGGTCTCCTGCATCATGTCCTTTCTTTGGCTTCTGGATGCCGTCTCGTAAGATTTCCCGCACTGTGCTACCCCAGTCACTGTGGCCTTCCTGGATCCTCAGCGCTCCCCTGACAAAAGCAGAGATGGGTCAGGGAATGGCTGTCAGGAACTGTGAGATGGCTGTCTCCTAACATCAATTGACTGTCAGGAACTGTGAGATGGCTGTCTCCTAACATCAACTGGCTGTCAGGAACTGTGAGATGGCTGTCTCTTAACATCAATTGACTGTCAGGAACTGTGAGATGGCTGTCTCTTAACATCAACAGGCTGTCAGGAACTGTGAGATGGCTGTCTCCTAACATCAATGGGCTGTCAGGAACTTTGAGATGGCTGTCTCTTAACATCAATCAGCTGTCAGGAACTGTGAGATGGGTGTCTCTTAACGTTAATTAAGTTCTTGGGATCAAAGGTAAGAATACTGAAGTGGATGGGTAGTGAATACTGCAATATTAGGCACTGAAGATTCAACAAATGAATATGGATACACTATGGCCAAGGATTACTCATGTAAGTAATAAAAAAAAAAAAAAAAAAAAAAAAAAAAAAAAAAAAAAAAGTGTTCAACCCATCCTCAATCTTAACTTGATGCAATCCCTCACACTCACCAAGAAAAAAACCTTCTTGCAACTTCCATTCAAAATCAAAGTTCATAGACACACCAAACAGTGACACACACAAAAGTTTTATTTCACCCTTATAATCCAAAAGACACCTCTCTACACACACTCCTAATTCCTTGCAACCTACCTACACCCACTCACTTGAGGTCAAAGTTCTCTGGGTAATGTGTAGTCTCTGTTCGAGGATAGGAGATATAACCCTGGGTGTACAGTCGCTCAGCCAGGGTCATGGCGTGGTGAGGTCCCATGCCAAGTCCTGATGAAGCTATCCTCATTAACTCCACAGTGTTGAGAGCTGCTGGACGAGGCTTGGTCTTCTCCTTCATCTCCACCTTTATCACCCTGCCAGCAAGTATCAATATTGGAGTATGTGAGGCAAGGGTGATTAATCTAGTGTCATTACTGAAACACAAATGATAAATCTAGTGTCATTACTGATGCATGAATGATAAATCTAGTGTCATTACTGAAGCACATGTGGCAAAAATAAGAAAAATTAATAAATGATTGGCTGGAAAGAAGTTCATGGCTTGTTATGATAATGTAAAAAAAAAAAAAAAAAAGAGAGAGAGAATACGAGTAAAAAAAATGGGAATTTAAAGAAAACAAATGAGGGAAAGAACTGAAAACTGAAAGGATGAAGAATTAAAGGGAAGGAATTGAGGGAAAGATTTACTAAGTGAATGAATGACTAAAAACATTCACAGCTCCAGAGAGGTATGTGTAAAGGAATGGAGAGATGGGAGGAATTGTAGAAGAATGACCACACAATCAATAATGTAATAAGAAGAAAGGCATTTACTTACTTGGCACGCTTGTTTTCTTTGACAACATTAAGGAACACATTGGCCACGTCTTTGTCAAAGCTGCGCACTCTCTCCCACTCCAGGGCGAGCTGTCTGTCCTCAGTCACTGCCACCTTCACCTAAAACAAGTAAATGATGCATTCATAGCAGCATGATCTAAGGCATTACCTTGCTGGATAATACTGTTCGTTAAAATATTTACAACACCCTCAATAGAAGTGACCTCCATCTTACACGAGTTACATTCATGAAAACCACTTACAAAGTACAAAATTTTAAAGTCTGGATTAAATGTATTCTTAATTTTTTCATTTAATCCATTTTCAGCATTCAGAATTAAATTTTTACTGAGATTTCAAATTGTTAATGTGAATTCTGCATCTCTAAATCAACAAAAAAGACAAAAATCACTTCATTTACGATACAAAATTCAAACACTACATGTTGTATTGTAGTTCACATATACTGAATTACAGAATGAAAGTGCACACATCACAACTCACTAGTGCTGATGGACTTACCTGCAGCACCCAGTAAGTCTCGGGCTTGAAGGACTGAATGAAGTCATGGCGCTCCACACAGAAACCCAGCGTTGGGGTTTGGCATGGCCCAAAGGAGATCAGTGAGGAGTCAAGATTGCCATACTTCCCCTGAGGCAAGGAGGAAGCCATTAACTTAAGATGACAGAGTAAAGAGCAGGCATACAAACTCTCCTGGTTATGCTGCTAATGCCATGCCAGGCTAATTATGTAATGTCTAAATGTTTAATGTTTATCCATCTACTGCTAACTATTGAAGACCTCTCTTGTGTAGGTCACTTGGGCATGTTTCCATGTTCTTATTGCTCATATTTCTTGCATTACTCTTTTCATGCTACTTCTAATATCACAGTTTGCTTTTCAAATGACCAAATTATCCAAAATATTTTCTTATTTCACCTCAGTTATCTAATTTTCTTTTTTGTATAAATTTTCCAAAATTAATACAATCCAGTACTCCTTTGATGGATCTCTTAAAACATACATCACGCACCTGGAAGAATTTTGTCTGGAAGCGTGTGAAGGCACAGCCAATACGGAGGTCAAGCTCCTGGCGAGCATCTACTGAGCGTGACTCATTCTCGTTGGGCTCCACCAGGCTGTTCATGGCTGCCTTGATGTCACGGTCCGTGATGGCGGAGAACTTGGCTCGGAAGATGATCTGCCAGAAGAAAGGGAGGACTGTACACAGTAGTTCATTTATGTAGGTTTTGATTGTCTGCTGTGGGTTAACACAGACTAAAAAAAGTTCCTATTAAAAGTATTAAAATCCATCATAGAGTAAAAGTAGGAATAAGTTATCTTTCATTTATTTATACTGAAAAATATTTAGCAAAACTATTATAATTAGACTATTCCTCAGGGCCTTAGGAGTAACATTAGTCAAATAAATTTAACTATATTCCATTATATCAGAAATCAGAAGTTGGATTTTACAAAATTGAAGTTCCTTATAAACCATACCTGTTCTCCACCTGGTGTTCTGTTCATTGAGTGCATCACACAGGATATGACCTCAAAGCAAATGTTCTCTCCCTCCTTGTCACAATCAAGCCACAACACCAGGTAGTCTGAGCCACGAGCCTCTTTCCCTAGAAACTCTGGCATTCTTAGCTTGGCAGTTGCTTCCTTCTTCTCTGTGGGACACCGGAACAACTCGGCCTGAACACACACACACACACACAAAGGAATTAGGGACTACCATGTGTAAGTGTGCTGAGTTCACACAAGCTTTCCTTCTTGTGTGCCCTTTAGAATGTCTCCATCATTTTACATCTATTGAAATTGTGCTCTTTGTCACATGCTTCCTCTTTGTGACACCATCAACTGTCACACACATACACACACCCACACCCACACCCATACCCAGACACTCACCGGGTCAACCCTATCCCAGTTGTTGTACTTTCCTGGGAAATCAAGGGACATGACGTGGCCACACACAGAAGTCATCTTGAACCGCACACTCTGCTCCCGGAAGACACCGGTCCACTCATGCACGCTACATGCTCCATTGAACCCTGTGGGCAAGTAAGAAATTAACATCACACTTAGTTATCTGAACATTAGCAACAACTCACCATTACTCTTTCCTTATGAGTGGGGCCATGTGTACTTTGGGGCCGAGGGATCCTCAGGCGCACAGGTTCGAATCCTGGCCACTGTCTGAGGCTAGGAAGGGCATCCACTCAGGGTAATGGTTCCCAAATGCCAAATCCAAAATCCTTCATAAGAAAGCACCATCCCAGTCCTGATAGACTAGGAAAACCAGACATAAACTGCAACCCCATGGGGAAAAAAAAACTCTCTTAATGAGTACTTAGATATAAGTGTAGACTCATTTTGCTTTTGTCAAATTACAACACCCTTTCAGATTGGGACAGATTGTCACTGCCAGTGTATTCCTTACACCTTGTAAAAGAAAGTGGAATAAGGAGACTAGGAAACTCCATGCTGTATTTTTTCTTCCATAATATCAGGTGTAACATCTTATCTGGGTTACCTTACTTTAACAGGAATATCTGCCAGATACTTACATTAATCATTACTTTAGTCCTGCTAAGCCAAATATATACACATTATTCATGTATTATTTAGCAGAGCCATATCCTCCCACTATTCAATCTTTACCTCCTTAATTATACAGTCCTCCTGCATTTTATTATCATGATGAGGGTCTTACTCCTGCAACAATCACTACTGTCTTCCATTCAAAACATATTCGAATCTTAAAAAACACAACAACCAAGGATGACAGATGACTGAGAACAAAACTATATACATCTTAATGGTTGAACTGGGTCGGCGATCTTTTAATTAACCAGAAAATCTCAGCATCAATTCATTCAAAACACCAAGACCTAAGAGAGGGAAGGATACTGAAATTTGGGATGCGGCTTACCAAAAAAACTGACCTCGGTAGGGTGACACACGGGCACAAGTCACAGCCAGGCCTTGACATGCACACTGTACACCAGGGACACCATTACTTCATACTTACGCCGTTCGTTTTGCTCACGATCATTAACCCTTTCACTACTACCTGCTATATCCTTCCACTTTGAGGCATTTCCTATTGTTTTACAGCCACGATTTAACATTTCACTGGCTACACACTGGGGAATTTACTCTTTTTATCTCTTTCCCTTCTTACAGTGTCTTAAAGGTACTATTAATTATGTGAATTGTTGCACATCGTAGTGAAAAAGTGACGAAGCCCACGACCCCAAGCAGAGTAATTCGCATCAACACCAGCATCACTCCAGGCCGGCTTGGTACTCACCCTTCCTGGAGGAGCATTTCTTGCCGCTCAGAATCTCAGCTAAACTCTGTGCCAAGGAAGGCTTCTCCGCCACCATGAACACGGACTTCATGGTGCTCTGCAGGGTTCCTGACGCTGCTTAGGCAAATATTTAGTGGTACTTGACGTGTCCTCACGCCTCCATCCTTCCCCCTCAACTTGAAGTTGAAGGTAAAGAAGAGGTCCGCTTTTTGATTGGCGCTCCCTCATTTTCTTATCCAGGGAAAGAAATCAAACATAGATATTATTGCTTGAGAAGAAAAATATTGAGAGGGCTAGACAAATACTAACTGAAACTGGGAGAAAAGAGAAGAGGAAAGAACAACAATTTAAGAGAAAAGCGCCGTTGAATAGGGAGTATCCATAAATGCTTGCTCTCTCACCTCGGCTATTTTCAAAAGTAACACACTCACAGAAATGATTAGCCGGGTTTTCAAGAGTGTTCCTTCTGTTAATAATATAGAAATATTCTTGTAAAAAAAAAATGTCATTCATCACGAAAAGAAGAAAAAATAAATAAACAAATAAAATAAAAATAAATAAATAAATAAAAATCCACATAACTTAAATCAACAATATCTTCCTCCTTAAACAATGATCTCTCCAATATTTATTTATTTATTTTTTTTTGCATATGGAGGAAAAAGAGAGATCGATCAAAATAAAGACCTTCCTGCTTTAAAGTCAAGTGGAGGGGGGAAAGATTTGCCTCCAATCTACCCATCTTTCCACTCATCCATTCATCCATCCATCCATTCATTTATTCATCTATTCATCATCCATCTATTCAGTCATTCATTCAGTCATTCATTCATCCATCCACTCATCTATCCGTCCATCCAACTATACATCCATTCATCTATTTATCCAATCATCCATCCACCCATCTACTCATCCATTCATCCATTCATCCATCCATCCATTTATCCTTCCATTCATCCATCCATCCACTCGTCCATTCATTTTTTTATCCATCTACCTATTCACTCATCCATCTATCAATGAATATGGTTTCCAAATTGTCTCGAAACAGTTTGCAAATGGTATGGAAACATTTTCGAAAGTCTCTCTCTCTCTCTCTCTCTCTCTCTCTCTCTCTCTCTCTCTCTCTCTCTCTCTCTCTCTCTCTTGTTTCTGTATATTAACTTTATAAAGGAATACTATAGGGTTTAGGGAAATCTGTGTGTGTGTGTGTGTGTGTGTGTGTGTGTGTGTGTGTGTGTGTGTGTGTCTACAACTAAGAGAGTAACACAACACTTCTAAAGAAGAATGCAGTGCACTGACAGGTACTAGTAAAAACGATCTCTCTCTCTCTCTCTCTCTCTCTCTCTCTCTCTCTCTCTCTCTCTCTCTCTCTCTCTCTCTCTCTCTCTCTCTCTCTCTCAACAATAGACTCGCTCACTCGCTGAGTACATTCACTATAGTCAACCACAAAATATGCGGTCAAGATTCACTCACTCACTCACCCAGCCGGTCATTCCAGTACCATCCTGATTTTCCACTCAGCCAAAACTAAATCAATCTCTCTTTTTATTATTATTACTACTATTACTACTACTACTACTGCTACTACTACTACTACTACTACTACTACTACTACTACTACTATTACGAGCGAGGCAAAATTTACTATGGAGATTGGAGTTTCATTTTGAGCAACCAGTCCCGGCCCAACCGTAACGCTATTCAAACGCTAAGATCTCTGGAAGTACGCGGGCGATCATAACGAAATTAGCACCATATGATAGTACAACTCTATCAATTTTATATCATATAGCTTTCATCTCTTCTGTTGATTAAACTTAATAGTTAACTTGCAAAAATTAGAAGTCTAAAAATGGGATTTTTTCCAAACTTCTCAATTTTCACCTACATTTTTCTCTCAGCATGACCGGACAGATACCATTGAACGCTTAATGAAATTTCCTATCCAACGGTATATAACAACCATTTCGCTCATAAAGTTTTGAGCTAGACTGATTTTTTTTTTTTCCAATATTAGGCTTGTCCGCCATATCCAGTGTGAAATCACCACTCTCTCTCTCTCTCTCTCTCTCTCTCTCTCTCTCTCTCTCTCTCTCTCTTTCTTTTTCTCTCTCTTATTGAAATACTCCTACTGATACACTGCTGACAACTTCGCTCGTCAGTCGCCTTCTAGGCGTTTTACTGGTATTATTATTATTATTATTATTATTATTATTATTATTATTATTATTATTATTATTATTATTATTATTATTATTACTATTATTATTATTCCAGTCGAAGTCGAAGTAGAATATAGACCAAAAGGTAACAGGGTTTCTGTAACGACGCAGCTCCGCGTCCAGGGCGAGTGGCGTGGAAGCCGTGAGAGGCAGTCACGCCCCGACTCTGGTAGATACTACGGAAGGAGGAGCCTCCATCCTTAGATACCGGGGCCAGGATGGGGCGCAGGTCCTCGTGTCTAACTGAAGCGACCGCCGTCCCCTTGGACCGGCTGGCCCAGAAGGACGAAGCCGCCCGCGTCAGGGTTCACTGCATGGCGGGCGGGGAGTATATTTCCGAAGTCTGGAAGAGTAGGTGCCAGTCACTCTTGAACACACTAGACCAGTTTAAGCCAGGTTACATTAGCTTACATTTAAGTTCGAGAATTTTGAGCGGAATGACAATTCGAGTTTTTCTGAGAACACCATGTGGCTATAGTTTCAGAACTGTAGCCGAGCGTATTCACAGGTGAGCGCATATACTCGCATAATCTTGAGAAAAATGCGGGCGGGGCTACCGCCCGTATTTTTCGCGGAGGAGATGCCCTTGGCCGATCTCCGGCTAAAAATCACTACCACAGGACGGCACACTGTGACCCCAGCGGAAGACGAGGGTGTGGGGCTCGTAGACCCAGAGGTGATAGAAGGGGGAGGGCAGGGGGCGAGTTCTCCCCCACCACTTCATCACCAGTTAAAGGGAATACTTTATGGGAGGGACACGGCATAGAGCAGGGAGCAGCGGGGCGCACCGCACCCTTTTCCAGACTGCCCAAGTAATGTGCCTCACACTGGCGAGTACTTCCCTCACTGAACAGGGAAAGGAAAGGGGTGAGGGGGAGGGGGGCAACCTGGGCAGCCTTCTAGCCCACGCTGCCCATCCCTCCTTGTCCCCTGGGCAGCCTCCTGGGCCGGGCTGCTCCCTACCCCCCTCCCTTCCCTGCTCGGTGAGGGAAGTACTCCAGGGCGGCGTAATACATTGCCAGTGTGAGGCACATCACTTGGGCAGTCTGGGGCAGGGTATCCTACATTGGGCGGGTGCGGTGAGTCCCGCTGCCCAAGTGGAGGGAGGAGGGACGGGCAGTCCGGGCTACGGGGCATGTCAGTTTATCGCTTTAAGTTGTAAAACTTCACAAAACGAAAAAAAAGAAAAAAAGAAAAAAAAGTTCACTGGCTTATTTTATTTATTTATTTATTTATTTTTTAGCAAAGAATGGCAGGGTAGTATGACGGCGGGTGGGGATCACACCCTTATTTTCACAGTGTGGATGATCAGGAAGGAGGAGGAGGAGGAGGAGGAGGAAGACTAAGGAGGAGAAGCAGGAGGAAGAGAATGACGAGGACGAGGACGAAGACGAAAAGAAAAGGGAGGCGGAGGAGAGAAAAAACAAAACAAAACAAGAACAGAATAAGAGAGAGAGAGAGAGAGAGAGAGAGAGAGAGAGAGAGAGAGAGAGAGAGAGAGAGAGAGAGAGAGAGAGAGAGACGCCTACACCCGCCACTCTGCACCTATCTGTTTCACCTCCTGTTGGCATGGAAGTGACCTCAAGGATTTAATTAGGCCTGTAATGGAAGGTAGGGACTTGGGGTGGGGAGTGTTAGTCACACGTTTTCATAAGTTGGAGGGTGGAGAAGGAAAAGAAATGGGAAAGGAAGGGGGGGGAAGAGGAGGAGAAGGAGGCAAGATTAGAAGAAGAAGAAGAAGAAGAAGAAGAAGAAGAAGAAGAAGAGGAAGAGGAAGAAGAAGAAGAAGAAGAAGAAGAAGAAGAAGAAGAAGAAGAAGAAGAAGAAGAAGATAGATAGATAGATAGATAGATAGATAGATAGATAGATAGATAGACAGAGAGAGAGAGAGAGAGAGAGAGAGAGAGAGAGAGAGAGAGAGAGAGAGAGAGAGAGAGAGAGAGAGAGAGAGAGAGAGAGAGATAGTGTCTGACTTCATCTGACCCCTCGTCTCCCCTTAAGGACTCAGGTCACACACACACACACACACACACACACACACACACACACACACACACACATCACATCACATCACAGCCAATATGTTTTTTTTTTTCGTAAATATTCTCATACTGTAAAGAAATAGTAAAAGGAAAGGGAGAGGAGCAGAAAGGAGGGAGAAGGACGCGGAGGAGAGGAATAAGAGGAGGATGAAAAGTAGAATATTCATATAGTAGGTATATAGTTTTGTTCTTTAAAATTTTATACTAATGTAATTTTGGAAAGGTTTAGTGTAATTTTACAATGTTTCATTTATGTAATGTTTAATTCGTTCCTTAATAGTATGAATTTCATATTAATGCAATTTTAAACTGACTTTTTATTTTAAATGACAATGTATTGTGTTTTTTTTTTCTAAAATATTTTGATAGTGTTCTATGTATCTTCTTTTGAAGGGAAATAAATGAATAAATAAATAGATAAATAAATAAATAATAATAATAATAATAATAATAATAATAATAATAATAATAATAATAATAATAATAATAATAATAAAATATGTTATTTTTTCTTTTTAAATTCGTTCAAAAGTGAAATATGTTTATAATTTAGGCACCACTACTAAGAAGTCTAAAGAACACACATTTCACATATGTACTGTACAATGTTTTTTCTTTAAGTAAGGAACGTATTATTTATTATCAGATTAAAAATTTTGAAAACGATATTTTTAAACTTTTCTTTTTTCTTTAAGATCTGAACCTACAATTTTTTTTTCCAAAATTACATAATATTTAATCATGAAAAGTGGAAAAAAAATATAGTCATAGAAAGTACATATCAATCAATAAAGTTTTTTTTTTTAATACTTTCTAATTTTCGTTTAAATGTGAAATAGGATTATTATCTACGCACCACTACTAAGAACCCAAGATAATATTTTACATACTTCAGTAAGGAAAATATCTATCATCAGATAAATAATTCGAGATTGTAAATTTTTAGCACTTTTTAAAGGTCAAGACCGCCTTGAAATGAGACCCAACAGCCTGCCGGGACCAAGACCAAACCCAAGTGTCAAGGTCTGGCTATTGCGAAATGACAACCTGAAGTCTATTTAGAGCGGCGTGGATGTGAATCGTCACTAGTCTCTCCCCTCATGAATATTCACTGGGCGCCTGACGGGAATGAAGGCAAGATGGTGACGGCTGCATAAGTTTGAAGTCCACTGGAGAACTTATTGAGGGTTCGTGTTGCTGCTGTTGTATAGAGTAGGTTAATGCAAGGATAAGCAAGGAGTCCTGGGAGTGAGGTTGCCAACTAAATTCCCATTCCGTTCCGTTTCTTGAATAAGTGTTACAGTTTTCCTGAGGCGACATTCTCAAACATTTCGACGGGTTATCTCCACTGTCTATAGGACTTGAGTTTTCATGATTTTAGTGATAGTTTACAAGGTCTCTACATCATCAGCTAAAAAGACAATCAAGAGAACCCAATGAGATGACAAAGTGTTTCAAAATACGGATCTAAGCGGGAGTCAATCTCAGGCGACATTCGGCGGGAACCAACAGGAGGAAGCACCTTAACACCACGCTGATGCCACTAACCAGTAATGCACCATGGCCACCCAGAACACATAGCCAGGGACTCACAGCTCGGGGTGATGGATGACGCCACACTTCCGCCAACGCACCACACACGGCACGCCAGTTGAAGACCAGCCTTGTTACAACACAGATGTCCGTGAGGGTGTGGCTTATTAAATCTGTTTCAAATGAGTATACATGTGGAAGGCAGGAATGTATAGAGGGACATAGATAAGGACGGTGGATTATACATGAGAAAGGCAGCGGTGTGTGGAAGGGTATGGGGTAGGTATAGATGTGGCAGGCAGGACCGAAGGGAAGGGATGGATGGTGGAGGGAGGGAGGGAAGGGATGGTGGAGGGAGGGAGGGAAGGGATGGTGGAGAGGGAGGGAGGGAGTGAAGGAGGGACGCGAAGTGGTGTGTGATGAAGGGCAGCGACCAGCAAGAGTAATTACCCGTGACTTATCTACTTCAGTAAGTGTTGGCTGTGTACAGTGAAACACTTGCTGAGGTGAGACGATACGCAATCAGGTACGAGTCTCCCCTCACTGCTCTCACCTCATCCCTGCGCTGCACTATAATGTGCTTATAGTGCTGGACATGTATAGAAATACATCATACACGTCTCAGGTTATCATTCCCATCATGGCATGCCTGTATCGAGTTTTCCTTATTTTCTTCAAGTGTGACTGTTTACAGTGTGAGATAAACAGCTGTAAAGTGACACAAGATCTCGTGTTTCACGGTCACGGTGAACACCATTAAAAAAAAAAAAATTCACAAATGGCATCATAGAGAAACATAAAATTGATCATGCAACGCAAAATCTTCATTCAAACTGATCTCACCTTCATGCAGATTTTGCGTCTTAGGACATGACTGCATTTATGTTTTTTTTAAGAGAAGCCTCGCTGCGGCAGGAGCTGCATCAACACGCAAGGCTGGTGGGAAGCGTGGCACCAAGCCAGGGCGGAGGCGTGGAGGGGAACGAGTGCCAAGACATGGCCTCAGTGCCTCATTGCGACCCCCGCGCGCCTGCCCACTTCTCTTCCTCAGGTGTCCCTCGGTTCCCCACCGCCCGCCCGCACTCAGCACTGCGAGGAAAAAAAAAAAAAAAAACCGTGCACCATTATACACATAGCGACCCGTGGAGTGACTTTGTGCATGACCACTACGAGTGCAACGCAAGACTGCATGAAAGGATATGTTACGTATGGGATGTGCATTCCTTAACCCTTAAGTGTTGTTGACAAGAGACCCAATCCGGCTCCGGCCATGCCGCCCTACAAGCCCGTCCACACGCTGCGGGCCTTCGCTAAGGACAAGGTGCTGTACAACATATGTGCCGTCATACTCGACGAAATATACTTCGGCCAAGACGAAAACTGGGAGATCTACGGGGCGACCTTGTCCGTGCGGCTGGGTTTAGTGCGGGACATTGTGACGGGCGCCCTCACGCCCTGCCTTCTGGAGGACATACTCAACACTATCCTGTCCCGGGACGAGGCGGTGGAGGCGGTGGTGAGGTATCTAGCCATTCAGGTGCTGCTGGTGGAGGGCGTGCGGAGTGTAAATGTTGGTAACTTCCCTGAGGCTTACCACACGCTGGTGCTGCACGCCGTGGCCAAGAACGGCACGGGTATACACCAGCTGGACCTGCGCGGCCTATGGGTGAAGGGCGAGCACAAGAATGCTCTCATGAGGGTGCTGAGGAAGCTCTCCGACATCAGGAAGTTGACTCTGCGCTACACGTGTGACGATGATATGCTGGCCACGCTGGGGAAGTACAGCGAAAACCTGCAGAAGCTCGATATCTCTGGGTCCCACGCCATCACGGAGGAGGGCGTGAGGAAGCTGTGTGATTACCCTTCCCGTGTGGTCATGAGCAAACTGTCGGAGAGTTTACAAATCGTGGATCTGGGTGGGCCAGGCTCCAAGGGTCTGCCGCCCTCCTACGCTAGCTACCTGTTGCTCCACCTGCCGCAACTGGTCAGCTTGGGCTCCTACGAGCACACCGCCGCCGCCGTTGACCTCGCCCTTCAGAGCCGCCCGGAGAAGAAGTTTGGGCTGCGGTACATGCATGACTTGATCACTTCACACAAGCGGTTCATGTCCGTAGTCAGCGGGTGTCCTAAACTTACGTCAGTGTACTTTGATTGTCCCAAGGACAAAGTTGTCCACAACCTGGATCAACTCAAAGAGCTCAGAGAAATCAAGATGAACAAAGTGCGATGGAGCGACGTGGAGATTATGCTGCAGAAAATGGGCGGCCGCGTCAGGAGTCTATTCCTGCTATCCGTGTTCGGCCAGCTGGACCTGGTGGAGCTGGGCAGGTTGTGTCCCCGCCTGCTGCGGCTGGAGCTGCACAACGCCATGCTGCTGTGCTCAGTGGACACCCACGACACCGCCTTCCGCCAGGTGCGGGAGCTGTTCATCTACACCAACAGCATCAGCTTGTCCTGCGTGAAGCTGCTTCTCAACCAGTGTGTAGAGGCCGAACACTTCGCTCTGGGGGACTGCGGCGTCCTCACTGACGGCCTGCTTCACGCCAGCCTGCTCCAACACTCCCTCCGCCACGTGCGTCACATCTGGTTCGGCGTGGCGGAGCACCTCACCGTGCAGGCGCTGCAGTCGCTGCTGGAGTACTGCCCACAGCTCACCAGCGTGGGAAACCTGGCGGCCTGGGACGTGCGCCCCGAACACATCGACCTGCTGCGGGTGGAGATGTATCTTACCAACCGTGACCTCACCCTGCACGAGGTGGGCCCGCAGGACTCCGAGGAGTGGGTGCCCATCCTGGTGGTGTGACTCCCTGCACCGACACGCCGCCCTGGAGCGGCACGGCTCACCACGCCCCTTCTGATTAGTGCTGTGAAGGAAAATAAAGCTTATTTTTCAGTTCCGCTGTTCTATAATCCTCGTAAACAATGCCAATGTCTCTTGGAATGCCGTGCCTGGCGTGGGGCATTGTGAAGCACCAGAGTGCGAACACACACACACACACACACACACACACACACACACACACACACACACACACACACACACACACATTATAACCTGGGAATGGGAAATAATAAACATCATATACGTATGTATCATATACAGAGGCGCATACATCTAATTCTTCAACAGCTCCAATATTCATCCCTGCCGAAGAGCGCGATTCATGGGACGCACGATTTGATAACACACACACACACACGCACACCTTGAAGAAAATTCGCTGAGGGAAGACGAGCCCCGAGGGGCGGTACCTGGCTGTCGAGAGGAGCAGAGTTGCCAGTCGCCTTTACGAGCATCCCATTATCTTCATGACTTTCTCTTTTACAACCGCACTCAAAATTCTTCAGCATCTACTTGTGAATGTGCGAACACAACGTTGGGAGCTGCTTGAAGCTCAACCCCGCTCAGTTAACCCACAGAATAAGTACTTTAATGATTCTTCGGCGTCACCACGAGGAAAGAGAAAGAGAGAGGGAAGGTAGGGAAGGAAGGAGGGAGGGAGAGAGGGGTGTGTCAAAATATAGGCCGGGGGGAGGGAGAGAGAGGGATCGCCAGAAGCGGGTATTCCACTAGCCTACATTACAAGTGCGCGGGGGAGAGCGTTCGTGCGCCCGTCCCATCTAGCGCGGCTCTCATTTCTCTGTTCAGCTTCAGTACAGGTGAGACGCCCATGTTCCCCGGTGCGTGGTGAGGGGCGGGGAGGGAGGGGGCAGGCAGAGACGTGTGGGGGAGGAAGGAAGTGGGAGGAGGGACGCGAAAGGCGGGAATGAATGGGACCAGGTGTGTCGCGGCCCAGCGGAATAAACACGCCACGTCTCTCCCCTCATCATCCACCTCCGCTGCCGAGTGAGTGCTGAGCTGCTGCGGGACCAACACGTCTTGTGCTGCGCTGCCGAGAACCACGTGGATGGACTGAGTGATTCCTCTAGCCGCGGCGCTGTGGGGGAGTTAACGAGTGCATGGTTCCCACACGTCCCCTCCCCCTGCGCCCTCCCATCCCCCCCAGGACACATTCCCATACTCGTGCTGCCGGGCATTCCTCCCGTGAGCGAGGCTCGGGAAGGAGCCTCAGTGGTGGAGCCGAGGCCTGAGAGCCTCCCATGTGAGTAGCAGGAGAAGGGAAGGCGAGCACGTGTAACGACGGAAATAGAAATGACAATGCAGCAGCGGGCCGTGGCAGGGCGAAGACGGTACAGCGGCTGCCGGCTTGTTTTCATTCAGCAAAGAGGTTAATGGATACACATAAATGAACTAATGTGCCAGCGTGCGAGTGTGTGAATACTCAGTGAGGAGCTGTGGTGAGTGTCACGCCGCGACATCCAGGTGAACGTAGTGTTGTGAGGGTGATAAGGACGACAGCGAAACAGTGATGTGATGGTGATGGTAGTGGCCACAAGGAAAAGACATACATACATACATACATACATACATACATACATGCAGATATATACAAGAATAAATGTTGGTATTTGTTGAAAGTGTCGCATGATAAAGAAGAAAGGCATGAGAATAAAGACGACGTCTATAACGTGTGTATGTGTGTGTGTGTGTGTGTGTGTGTGAACCTCGTGGAAGGGTTAAGAGAACAGCATTCCCTCTACTGTGATTGAATGACAACATTGATCGGTGATTGGGTTACCGTTGTATTAGTGTTCCAAGCAGCGCCAAGGTTCCCATCACCAGCTGTAGCTTCTCGTGGAGCTAAGCCCTTGACTGATAGCTTAATAAACTGAAACCGTGGCACTGAGACCTTGAAAACTGTTTTGATATGACAGATATGCAGACTGATAACAGTGAGCAAAACAACAAGCATGGGAATGCATTTTTATAAGTTTCGACATTTACTGCTTTTAATAGACTCTAATAGAAGTGTTTTTGAGTTTAATGATTCTAGTGACAGTTTATAAGGAATGTACTATCAGCGAGAGAGAGAGAGAGAGAGAGAGAGAGAGAGAGAGAGAGAGAGAGAGAGAGAGAGAGAGAGAGAGAGAGAGAGAGACCATCCATGAGAACCTGACGAATCATTTGTGTGGCCTTTGAAAATAACTTTTATAATAGTCTAAAATAATTCAGTCGAGTCTTACAATTCTGTTCGTGAATATCAAGTGAAGGCAAGTACGGAATATTCCACGACAACCAAAGGCCTCGTGGGTGAAGGAGGCTGAGGCGTTGCAGAATCCTACGCAAATTTTGTACGTAACCACGCCGTCCACGCCGGTAGATTAGAGTCGAGTCTTGGATATATTAGGCATCTCCAGTTCCCGACGTTCAGTAACCACCATGATTTTACCGCCAAAATCGATCGACAGTGAGCACATGTGGGCGAGAGAGAGGGAGTGACGGCGGCGTCGGCATGCGGGCACCCCCAGTCTCTGCCACGCCCCTCACCCTCGTCAAGTACTCTTTATCGCAAACTGAAATGGGAGAGAGATAAAATGACGAGGACTTCAATTTTACCGACTATTTATTTATTTTTTTTTATTTTCACTGACAGAAAACAGCATTCTTAATCTCCTCAGCATCTTATCTCGAGCACTTTTAACAAGCTTTAGTGGATGTTATTGAATTTCAAGGAGGGATTCTACGATTCTGCGGTACTACCACGAAAAACGTTGAAAACCCGACTCTATGGCCTCTGAAATTAATGCTTGTGAGATTTCAAAACCCTTTTGAAATAGGAGAGTTGTAATTATGAGAGGGAAGCGTCATGCAGCAAGTTTCAAAAGGCACGTCTTGTCGCGAACCCCGTGGCGTGTGTTTGGGACCGCGGATGCAGGTGGGTGGGTGCCTGCAGACTGCCACACCCTACGATAACTTCCTGGCGCACGTCTCGTCCTGCCTCTTCCCTTCCCCCCACCCCCTTCCTTAGAGAGAGAGAGAGAGAGAGAGAGAGAGAGAGAGAGAGTTTTTGTGCTTCCTGCATTAATAATGTACTGAGAGAACTTATAAAATTTATGAGTATTTCATAATCTCTGTGGTCTTTCAAAACAGTCTGTATGAGTGCTCTACCTAGTTGACATTACACGGATTTTTAAAGATTTTTATTTATTTATTTTACTTTATTTTATTTTATTTATTTATTTTTACGATTCTAGTGACATTAAATTTCTACATTATTATTAGGAGAAACACTTCAGAGGCCAGCTACTTATCTCTGTGGCCTTTGAAAAGTCATGATTAGCGAGTTTCAAAGCGTTTCAAAGTAAATATCATACACGAGACCACCGAGACCACCCAGCAGCTTCCGGGGGGAAAGACGCGGTGGGGTTGACGGGCTACCCGTCAAGGGAACAAAGGTCTCCCGCCAGTAATTATCATGTACTCTTCAACCCTCACTAGTGGCACCGACAGCCGTATTACAGTTGTTAAAGAATCACTATATACTCGTTTCACATTATCATTTGTAGAGAGTTTTGGGTTAGGTCACGAGTTAAGCTTACATTTTTTTTCTAAACACTGAAAATCATAATGCAATGAAGAACGGAAGGAGTTTGACATAATGTGGTATTCTGAGACAAGATTATTTCTGTATAGGTGTTAATGAAGAACTAAATGGGGTTGAGTTTGCATCCCCTAGTGTATGGTGATCATGTCGAGCGCAGTTAGTTAGAGGTAGAGGGGAACAAACACCTTGCTTATAGCCTTCAATCTGATACCATGTGTAAATGTATAAAGAAAAGCGGCTGACAGCTTGACAGAGCTACTAACAAGAGACTCAGGCACGAATCGAAACCTGATTGTAGCTAAACACGACCATCAGCAGGCGGATTATCCCTTTTCGAAACCTTATAACTTGCCTGGCGGCAAAATAAAAGTAGTGAAGAGGCGGCGACATGTATGGCTGTCCATCTCTTGACACCTGAGCGTTGTTAGTAAGGCTTGCAGTGACCACCGTCCTGCACCACATTGACCTTCTACAACCAGCGAAACATGATGGTACAGGAAGATGATTAGGAAGAAAGAAATAAAGGCAGATGAAGTTTTGAAATAGAAAAGGGGAGAAATTAGTAGGAAGATGGAATTTTGGAACGAAGATAAGGGAGGATGGTGATTATGTGACATAAGAACTTTTGAAAGGAAGAGAAACGCACGGTTATAATGAAAGATAGGGAATAGGGATTCGAAGGAGACAAGACTTGAGAAAACTTTTCAAACGAAGGAAAACTGAACGACAACGAATGGTGGTAAAAAAAAAAAAAGAAAATTCGAAAAGAAAATAGTAAAAGAAAAATTAATGAAGATAATTTGATGCACACACACACACACACACACACACACACACACACACACACACGAGTGAAAATTACGTATACAACACGGCACCATAACATAAAACCACTCATTCAGACATTCCCAAACATCCGGAAGCAGGGTGGAGCACTACACACACACACACACACACACACACACACACACACACACACACATTGTTGCTTAAAATACCATAATACAAACAGGAAATTCAATGGTGTGATGTATGTACTGTACATCTCTCTCTCTCTCTCTCTCTCTCTCTCTCTCTCTCTCTCTCTCTCTCTCTCTCTCTCTCTCTCTCTCTCTTTAGATCAATCCACTGTTAAGAGCAACTGTGCGGATTTTCTTAATCAAGTGTGTGTGTGTGTGTGTGTGTGTGTGTGTGTGTGTGTGTGTGTGTGTGTGTGTGTGTGTGTGTGTGTGTGTCCAGTCTCCCTACAGCTCACCTGCCTTCCCTCCCTTCCAACTGCTCCTCCTCCTCCTCCTCCTTTACCTGCCACCGCTCTTTTCCCACCAGCCTCCTCCTCCTCCTCCATCCCTCTACCTATTACCCCTCTCCTCTCTCCTCCTCCTCCTCCTCCTTCCTCCTTTACCTGTTCTCTCTCTATCTCTTTCCCTTCTCTTCCTCCTCATCCACGCTTCCGGTTAGGGTTAAGTCACTTCCGGTATAGTAGAAGGGCTGGTTGTGGTGGTGAAGGTGGTGATGAAGACAAGAGTGGTGATGCTGGGGATGGTGTGGTGATGATTATGGATAATGAGTGATGGTGACAGGCAGTTCTCGAGTCCTTAAATATACAATGAGTTTTTTTTTTTTCTTCGCTTATTAAGCTAAGATGCACGTCTAGATATGAAAATATCCAAATTTGCATATTTCTCGTATGTTACGTTCTCTCTCTCTCTCTCTCTTATACGAGTAAGTGTACAATTATGTTAGTTTAGTCATTCTTTCAACAACGCAATCTGTGTATACCAAGATGTTAACGGATTTAACAAACATATAGCTCTCAGCTTTCCATTTCCCTCAATAGTCGACATTTTATAATTTCCACTTGTGATGTTTTCATTGTTCCTCTCTTCGTCTTGCTGCTGTCATGTTCCTCATGGTGTTATGTGGCCGCACATAAAGAAGTGAAGGTATAAGATCGTGCTTTATCATTCTCACGCCTCTTAGATAACGAAACTTCCTCATCTTTGGAATATAACAGTTTACTTAAAGGGTAGAAAATAGCGTGCCTCAAATTTGTGTGGTCAGTCATTCTCAAACTGCGCTGCGACTATCCCCCCCCCCCCAAAGTCCGCAGCGTAATTTTCATGGATAGGTATACACTAAAGTGCTGGTCAGAGCGGAAGGCATGGTCCTCGCGCCTTCCACTCTGATCAGACGTGAGGTAGAGTTGATGCGCTTATATCAATAGTGCGCCACTAAGCAATAAAGTTTAAGAACGGATCACTCCTGTGATCCGTTAGCAATTAGCTTTTTTTTTTCTCTCTCTCTCTGTATTTATCTACTATCTGTATTAATGTGTGTGTGTGTGTGTGTGTGTGTGTGTGTGTGTGTGTGTATGAGAGAGAGAGAGAGAGAGAGAGAGAGAGAGAGAGATTCCTCGCACTCGAAATTTACGTTATCAAAACAATAGCACTAAAAAAAAAAGTATTGTTTCCGCGAGAAACATTTTGGAAAGTGAAGAACGAGAATGAGAACGAAAACACACAATACACGAGAGAGAGAGAGAGAGAGAGAGAGAGAGAGAGAGAGAGAGAGAGAGAGAGAGAGAGAGAGAGAGAGAGAGAGCGTACAAAGAGAAAAGCGCGAGGTAATAAAAAATGCAAGACGTGGTTAGAATTATGTCGAGCGAGCGGGGGAGGTCAGGCGGGAGAAGAGGGAGAGGGAGAGGGAAAGAGAGAGCGATGGGGGATGGAATGGAGAGAGATTCAGGCCAGATTACGCCAGAGATTATAGAGAGTGAAGGAGACCTGTGGCTGGCTGACTGGTGGGGGGATGGGTACTGGGAAGGGGAGAAAATCGGGGAATAAAAAAGTGTACAGTATATTGTGTTTTGTGTAATTATCTTGTATATTTAGTGTTCAACATTCTCTTATTTTGAGTACTTTTCGCTATTGAGTGTTTTCAAAGGCCATGGAGGACATTGTTAAAGTTTTCATGGCTGTTATTTCATTGGTGATGCAGAATACTTGTTGAGTTTTCACCAGAACCTATGACTTCCCCTTCATCTGTGGATCTTGAGGTGGCCACAAGATACTGAATAAGATGATGACATATTATTTCCCCACAGCCATTTAGCGACCTGGCATATATAATGGGAGGATGCCAAAACAAGGAGCTGGGGAGACAGAAATCACATTATTGTATTAATTTGCTATTTTCTAGTTAAAGGATGGTAGATTGACACTACTGACAGGGACTACCAAGTGGAGACCTGATTGCTTCTTGCAGCTTCCATTATTTTATGTTTTCATGTTCTGACACTATTATTATAGATTCATTCTTGTACATAACTGGTGACCATGTTGTATTACTGTCCTCCAGGCATGTAATCACGCAGCAGTTCACGTGGGTCGTGCAAGCCGTTGGGAGCACCAAGGATTGCCGTCCTGACACTGGCAAGGGGCAGGAGACGCCCTGGCGCTGGACACTTCCCATGTTTGGAGGGTGGTTGGTTCCCTAGACTGGCAGTGTGCAGGGCAGCACAGACACTACCATGCTGACCCAACTGGAGCTGCTGGGTGCCACAGGGAGCCTTGGGGTGGATGAGGACAGTGGGATGTCTGGCTCTCCACTGGACGGCCTGGTGGAGTATCCCATGGAACAGGCAGAGTTTGAGTACTTTGAAACAAGCCTTGGCAATGATACTTACTATGATGGGTCACAGCACCAGGACCTACAGCAGAGCTTGGCTGCCCCACCTGATCTCACCAGCCCCTCCATGTGTGACATCCCTACAACTGATGAAAATATTCTAATCTATGACCAGGAGAACATACCGAGCTTCACCGCTGATGATCTGAAGTTCACCGAAGGCATCAAGCCCTATGAGGATGGACTACAGTCGGGCGAGGATGAGCTCAAGTTCGAGGAAGACATACAAAACTACGAGAAGTTTGCAGAGGACTTTTACGACAGCAGCCTTGGTACCCACACGACACACGATGATGATTTCAGCTTTGGGAACCTGTATGAAACTCTGGACCCGGAACACCACATCCCAAGCCCTGAGGAGCCAACGAGTAACCTGTGGAGTGAAGGTAGGGATTCACACACTCCTTATTAATTATCTTGAGTGAATAGGAGAGCTCAGACTGTAGTTGATATTAATTTTTGCTTGAATTACCCCCAAGTCTTAAATTTTGTTTAGGGGGTCTCTTCTGCCCAAGTAATCTCATCATATTAGTAACTGCCTCCTAAATAAATTTCCAGTATTATTTCAGTACATTGACATGTCAGATAGAAGCTTTAGTCTGGAGCATTAAACAACTCATTCCCTGAAGAATTTTTGTTAGATGGGAAACTGCACCATTTATTCATAAACTCACTGGAGTGTTTGTTCCTTGTGGACTGTGAGTGGAGAGGAAACAGTGTACTTGATAATCTTATAATGTGACTCCTATTTACAGCAGCCATCACCAGCAGCAGCAAGGGCAAGATAGGGCCTCTGCAGCGACGTGCCCTTGACTCCATCTTCCGGGTGACAGAGAAGCCTTCCCGTGGGATGGTGCTACACATTGCCTCAGAGCTCGGCCTGCACCACCTCACTGTGAAGAACTTCTTTTCCAATGGGCGGCGGCGGCTGCGACGAGCAGCGGCAAGACTCAACGACCCGGAGAGAACCAGACGGGAGAATGAACGGCGGAAAGAGAAGCGACGCCTGGCAGCCTTGGCATCAGCAGCTCAAGCAGGAGCAGATGGCAAGGGTGTGGGGTCCTCTGGTGGCACCAAGACATCATCACCCCGGAGCCTTCCTGCTGACTCCCCACCACCACGAGAGGCACCAGTGGTGTCTCCAGAGAGGAAAGCACTAATGGAGAAGCTGGCAGACAAGGTGCAGAGGAGTGTGGCTCAGCGCTCCCTGGCTGCTGACTTGGAGCTTGCATCTTCCAACACTCTCCAGCAGCCAACCCACACCCCACAGCCTCCCCAGCAGCTCAGTCATGCCCTGCCACCCACCCACACCCACACACCAGTCCCACCACAGTCCACGCACAATGCAGCTGCTCAAAGTGACATCCTCTCACAAGCATCCCATGACCTGTTGTCCCAGGCTCCACATGACCTCCTGACACAGTCCCCACATGACCTGCTGGTTCAGTCCCCTAATGATTTCCTGGATCCCTCCTCCACATCCTCATCCCTGCTGCAGCCTCCCACTGACCCTTGGGATCTCCTCTAGTGCTGTGCTGCAACCTCTCGCCACCTTTATGAGAAGAGTATCTGGTACTCTCTCACGTCACAAATTCCCGCAGTGTGCGGCCAGAACCTCCTCGTGTGTGTCCTGCTCCCTGTCTTTGCCTCCACACAAAAGTTTTATACTCAGCAGAAGTCAGTTTACTTAACAGCAATACTGTAATATTCATTAATGTTGTTGATCCATCTCATGAATGTTCAGTGCCTTGTGGAAAATCGTTCCAAGAAATCTCTTTAACACAATGTTGTGCTATTGGATCAACAGTATACTCTTCCTCCTGCAGACCTCCTCCATCCTGCACAGCTGCCATAGTTCATGTGAAGAACATCCTCCTATTTCAAGTTATGGTTTTGCTCCACCTCTCAGTGTGTTGCTTCAGTTACTTTGCTCAATGTGCCTTACGACAGAGCAGTCTTCCAATCACAGCATGAATTTCCCTTCCCCAGGGTGAAACATTTCATGTTAGTAAATGTTTAAATGTAAATTCTAGCTCAGAAACAATTGGTGAGACATCTAGTCTACATCTCCAATGAATGAAATCCTGCTGACTGGATCAGCTTACTCCCTCCTCAAAGTTTTTGCTTTAATCTGCATTTTTCTGAACATTAAGATACACATGTGACTTTGTCCCTCCAGTTTCCAAGGAAACAAACAGCTGGTGGAAATTTCTCAACAAAGAGCACAAGGGTTTGTGTGTCAGGGAGGGCGTGCCATTCTGGATGATGTAATATTTGTTTTCTGTATCATACATTCTACCTTTAGGCAATAATGCATTTTCAAATGCATCAACAAAAGTGAAGTATCTCTTACGAGGTTCAATAGAAATTTTTATTGTTGTACATTTAATACTTCCTATAATATGGCCTTAAAGTTCATCTTGTACAAGTTTGTCTTCCATTGGTGACACAAAATGTCTGAAGCAGCGTGCCAGCCACCATCACCATCCTGCCTCACACCTCACCACATGAGTGTGTGCTTCCAGCCATACTGTGTCCCATGTTTGCAGGACTTCCTCACAATAATGAATCCATTTTTGCTTTCTGCATGCATAAATATGATTTCTGGTTTTGCATATGACAAATGACATTTGTAAGAGGAACACACGTGACTGAATGACGCGTGACAATAACACACACATGAACAGGACATCAGAATTAGAAACATTGTTGAGGACTCATCTTCATCAGGAAAGGGTTGACAAGCTGTAACCAATCTCAGTCCTGCCTTACTATGGAAACCTTTGCCTGGAAGCACACACTCATGGGTCTGGGAGTCAGGTGAGGGTGCACTCCCCACTCACACAGCCACCCACCACTCCTGCCTTCAAGGAGTTTGAGTCTCTGGTGATATTATACAACTAGTCAGTTTTGTACAGTATCTCAATAATTAATAGTAATAATTATATAATGATTACTATGTAATATCTAATAATAATAATAATGTAATATTAGCAGTAAGGCGCATGTTCCATTGCCTTAATCAGTCATCTTTTCTCCAAATGCTAGTGCATTGTGTGAAAAGTGACATTTCTTCCTGGCAGTTATGGTGTGACTACATCTGTTCTGTTCTGTTAGTAGATAATAATCCTGTGTATGAACATGTTTGAAAATGAAGCAATAAATATACATAGATGAATTAATCTCAGTAACTATTAGATCTATACATCCTTTCATATCATACAATTTCCTGCTGTCTCCTTGCTTTCTACTAGAGCACAGTGAAGCAACTGGGAACCCCTTCCACTGTCTTCTTATTCACATGAGGAAGCGAGACATGATGTGGTGTCCTGGCACTTTCCTCTAGGGGGAATCTCTGCCTATGCTCTTTTCCTTAACAGTATTTTGGGGGAAGGCAATACCAAGTTTAAGGTCAGATTTTAATTTATGGAGAAATAATCCTCATTGACTCATAGAAATGCTAATGACATACTAATTACAGGTGTGTGCAATACATTACCTATACACTTTCTACCATAAAGAAAATATAAGACTCACAGGGAGACAAAGTCTGCTCATCAGAAGGTAAGAAAGAAATATAAATACTATTTGCCACCTACAAATTCTCCACTTCCTGACTGAACAAACAACTGATATTTACAATCCATGGAAAATGTTCGTCTCTTGTGGTGTTGTGAATATTTCTCCAAGTTCTTTGGTAGAAAATATGATAAAATAATACTTCAACTGCTAACATACTTGAACTATAAATATCAAACATCTTATGATGGTTCTGGAATTATCTTATAAGACAAACATCAATGAAACTTATTCTGTATGAAGCATGTTCAGACTTAGAAAGGCTATTACGCCTTGAACCACCACAAACACTGACACCTAAATGTAGGATCCACAATACAGTCTGGGGACACAACGATACAAAGATAAAATGATTAGGGCAGAAAGAAAAGCTAGTGTTTGATCCGCATTACATTCTAGGGACACAATTTTTTGTTACCATGTCTTCATTAAACAAGATACAGAATAATAAAATAACAAAGGCAGAAGGGAAAGCTGAAGTGCTGGATCCAGATTAATGTCCTGGAGATACAGTGATGCATTTCAGGTACAGGTGAATGATGATTTATGGATCAGTTATGGTAAGTAAATTAAATATTTGTGAACTGGGAACAAATGTAAATGTAGAATAATTCCCCATTTAATATTTTTCAATATTTTCTTATAATCTTTTAGAACATTACCTGTAAATTGTATTCTTCATCTGTGTATGAAAAGAAAGATAAAAATAACTTTGTCTGTTACTCCAGAAACTTGAAAAACTGGATTTCCTTCCACTAAATCTTTCTTAAAAAGGAAGATTTGGCTGTACCTTTCTGCCTTAAAAAAGATAAAGGACTCATCTCTACCAAATCTTCCCTATAAAAGATAAAAGAAGGATTCCTTTATGAAATCTTTAAAAAAAGACAAAGAGGTGAGAATGAAGGCACCGCAGAGTGGCACGGGGCCACTACGAGGGCAGGGTCTCCACCATGTCCTGGGGGGAACTGGATGGCGGCATCACATAGTTCGGACTCAGCGCCCGCCCACGGTGAGCAAATGTGTAGAAGGTTGGCCGGTTGCCTACTGTCTCCCATGACCTGTGGGGGAGGGAGGACCTGCACACTGCTGTCCACTCACTGTTCATCTGACACATTTTGCTCCCAAAAGAGAGACGTCTTGGTTTTTCTTAATTTTTGCACTGGGTTCTTATTCATTACTACAGACAAACATGCTACAGATTAATTCCTTAACTAAAGGAAATGATATTTTTTATTTTGTTGTAATTATTATAGACACAGATGTCATAATTTGAAATACAGTACAACTTTTTGCATGAGATCAAATGCTCCAACCACTTTGTGTATAATACTTATGATTACTGCACACCCAGAGGTGGTACAATCTGATACACAACCCTGTCTATGACATCAAAGTCCTTATTGTTTTACTTTTCAGGAGTACTTGAATACACCAGAAACTATAATTCAACTAATACCTCATAAATAATGTATGCCCTAATGGGAAAACTCTAATCTGGTATAAGAAATGGATGTAAAAAAATAAATAAATAAATAAAAAATGACAGCATAAGAAAAATGTGTCAGTCCTCTGGTTAAAAACAACTCTGACACACACACATACACACACACATGCACAGTTTTGCATTTTCATCACTCAGCCTTATACCAAGTTAGAGTTTTCTCAACAGTATGTAATCATCATGCATAATTATATCTACTGGAGGCAGAACAGATATGCAAAAACTGTCCTCCTTACATTCTAATCTCATAAAAAAAAAAAAAAAAAGACATGTCTACTTACTTATTCTGAAGCTGTACATTTGCCCGAATTTCTTTGAAGTCCCCAGCAATGTGAAGGATTCCATACATGGCTAACAGAAGACTCAAGAGGCCCTGGACACTGATCTGGGGACAAAACATTACTGTCACTCTCAGAGGCATGGTGTGGTGTTCCTCTTGCCCCTTATTGAGAAGACTGAAAGACGGAATGTAAAGGAAGCAAACTGCAGTGTTGTAACAAGTAGTAATGTCACATAGTACAAAATGTTTTATACAAAAAAGCAGCTTCTGGCAAGTACCTCTACCTATCACATCTCTTGTTTCTTCTTGGTGGAGTTCTTGGAGTTCTTGTGGAGCTCTTAACAAAAAGAAGTTAATTTGTCCACACATTAATTTCAATTTCATTCAGACATAAAATTCCTTGGACTTTGTGACAACACTACCTGGGGTGACTGTATAGGTGTATGAGGAAGCATGTATATGAAGACATTATAAATTACTCTAGTAAAGCAGCTTTCCCTCAGTCGTGCCTGGAGTGTACAAGATGGTGTTCACTATCATTTCAAACTCTTGTTTTTTCTTCCAGAGTTGGACAGCTTATGAGATTCTCTGATTTTTTTTATGGTCATAGACAATCTCTTGTACTCATTTAAATCTATAATACCACCCTATGCCTCACTGAATAAAGAAGCAAACATTTTCATTCTATATCTTTATAATCTTTAGACTTATCACCCTGGGCACTCTAAACACTGATTATTTATCCTTTACAATTACCCCTAAAAGTCTTCATTAAGGTTAAGCACAAGTCCTGGAAGGGTGTTGGTCTAGTGCTTCTCCAGGGTCCACACAACAGCACCAGATGGCAAGCCGGCAGAGCTGAGGATCTTAAAGCCGACTTCACGCAGTGCATTCAGTACATCAGTCGGGTACATGTACGGCTGCAGAATCAACACACGTGTGCCACAGCTCAGAGCATCACAGTTTCCATGCGAGCCAGGTTTCTTCATGACAAGGCCACCCTCACCCATCATGAAGCCCAGCGTGTCAACTAGTGACAGGTAGTGCTCATCTCTCTTGTCCAGGCCCTCCACGTCCACCCCAGCATGGCCCGGTGTGCCCTTCACCACTATGTAGTATGACATGGCTACACTCCAGTGACGAGCAACACTGATGTTTTCTTGGATAGCTTTCTGTTTCTCTTGACAGCTTGGTGACTCACAACTCAAGTCAGTGTGAGTGTTATGGTAGGTGATAGACCTTACACACAATCACTGTCTGTTTATAATGAGGATGTTATCAACATATACTGCCTTTCTGTGCACTCTTGCTTGCAACCTGCATCACTTATCAGTTTTATCCAGGATAAAAGATGGATTGCCAACTCAACACTGAACAAAATGAAACCAAATATAATAAGTGAGTGTCCCTCGAGTGTTGTCAAGACGGCAGCTTCCCTTTAACTATGTGGAGTAGAAAACTGAGTCGCAGTGACTGTTGGCATTGTGTGGCTTCCCTATGTACTGATGGACTCCAAGAAGCCAAGAGGAAGTCCTTGTAGGGATTCTAATCTTGACTCTAGCTACTGCCAAGGAATTTTTAGTACAGTAACAAACACAGAGAAATCTGGCTTTATACATATCTATGCCAGCACTCCAGATTTTGTAATGATTTCATACCAAGACAGTTCTGTCTTAATCATTTTGACATCCCTGTTTTCCCTTACAGGACTGCACAATGTTAAGACAATTTCATGGTTGTATTTCTTTTCCTTATGTTCAGTGTGATAATTCCTTGATGATGAGCATCTGAACAGTCAGGCACCAACCACCTTAGTGTACAGCAATGGCTTCTGTAACCTGACTATCTAAGGTCCTGCCTGATTATTTTTGGACAGGATTCTCAAACTATTTCAACATCTTAACTGGATTACTACTAACAGGCTCAAGTGGAAATTACTGTGATGTTCATGGGAGTTTTCATGATTCTTGTGATAGTTAGCAAGAATCCTACATCAATGACATAATAACATCTAATAATACCATGACAACCCATCTAATCGTCTCTGGAGGTATAGTCTTCATCAGTGAACAAAGCAATGCAAAACACCGGCCTTACTCTCACTAGTCCCCTCCTTAGCCCAGCCCACAAAACACATTCTTTCCTGCTTCACCAACACACTTGCATCATTCCCTTCTCAGCCTCCTTTTAACAACTCCATCCACCTTATCCATCACTAAACAGAAAGGTCAACATGGCAAGTACAAATAAAGACGTGCATGGTTAAAAGGCACAAAACTACCCTACCAGCCCCAACATTGCCCTGCCAGCCTCAGCATCACCCTGCCAGCCCCAACATTGCCCTGCCAGCCTCAGCATCACCCTGACAGCCCCAACATTGCCCTGCCAGCCTCAGCTTCACCCTGCCAGCCTCAAAATTGCCCTGCCAGCCTCAGTATCACCCTGCCAGCCCCAACATTGCCCTGCCAGCCTCAGCATCACCCTGCCAGCCCCAAAATTGCCCTGCCAGCCTCAGCATCACCCTGCCAGTCCCAACATTGCCCTGCCAGCCTCAACACTGCCCTGCCAGCCCCAACATTGCCCTGCCAGCCTCAGCATCACCCTGCCAACCCCAACATTGCCCTGCCAGCCTCAGCATCACCCTGACAGCCACAACATTGCCCTGCCAGCCTCAGGATCACCCTGCCAGCCCCAACATTGCCCTGCCAGCCTCAGCATCACCCTGCCAGCCCCAACATTGCCCTGCCAGCCTCAACACTGCCCTGCCAGCCCCAACATTGCCCTGCCAGCCTCAGCATCACCCTGCCAGCCCCAACATTGCCCTGCCAGCCTCAGCATCACCCTGACAGCCCCAACATTGCCCTGCCAGCCTCAGCATCACCCTGCCAGCACCAACATTGCCCTGCCAGCCTCAGCATCACCCTGCCAGCCCCAACATTGCCCTGCCAGCCTCAGTATCACCCTGCCAGCCCCAACATTGCCCTGCCAGCCTCAGCATCACCCTGCCAGCCCCAACATTGCCCTGCCAGCCTCAGCATCACCCTGCCAGCCCCAACATTGCCCTGTCAGCCTCAGCATCACCCTGACAGCCACAACATTGCCCTGCCAGCCTCAGCATCACCCTGCCAGCCCCAACATTGCCCTGCCAGCCTCAGTATCACCCTGCCAGCCCCAACATTGCCCTGCCAGCCTCAGCATCACCCTGCCAGCCACAACATTGCCCTGCCAGCCTCAGCATCACCCTGCCAGCCCCAACATTGCCCTGCCAGCCTCAACACTCCCCTGCCAGCCCCAACATTGCCCTGTCAGCCTCAGCATCACCCTGCCAGCCCCAACATTGCCCTGCCAGCCTCAACACTCCCCTGCCAGCCCCAACATTGCCCTGTCAGCCTCAGCATCACCCTGCCAGCCCCAACATTGCCCTGCCAGCCTCAACACTGCCCTGCTACCCCTTCTGCAGTACTTACGTCAGTGGGCAGCGCTGTGTACTCTTGTTCTGTCACCCTCAGGTAAGCACGATCTGTGGCAGTGAGAGAGAGGGAGAAACAATGATTTAAGTTATGCAAAGAGAGAGGGAGAAATAGTGATGTGATTCTTCTTCCTTCATTAAGAAATACTGATAGTGGAATTACGCAGGGATATTTCAAACTTAGTAAGGAATTATACTGGTCAGTTATAGTAGCTACCGATAGAGACCCACAAAATGACAGGGAAAAATAGTGATGCAGTTCATTAATATACATAACTGAGTCAGGAATTCATGACAGTTTCTGTAGATACTGATAAAGACATGCAAAAAAAAGACAGATATATAACTGAGTAAGGAATTAACATGAATAAGTAACTGCAGACATGAGTAAACACACACAAACAAACAAGCATGCATATATCTGAGTCAGAGATTAGTTAATACTGATCAGTTACTGTAGACATGAGTAAAGACATGGTTGTTCTTTATAATAAGTTAATGTGATACATAAAAATGAAACTTACATATCCTGTAGGACATACTGTGGCCTTGCTCTAAATGTATAAATTTTTGGTGGGCTGAGTCTGATGTGGCCGGAATAGCTCCAAGAATGTGCTGTGTCTCGGATTTTTTCTAAGTCCAGCACGCTCTGCACCACTCCCTCAACCTTGTGTTGGCTTAATTGGCAGTATGTGTGTTAATATGTTGGTTTCTAATATGGAATAGCACATTTTCACTTGTATATCTTTTGTTCACCAATGAGAGCTATCTTTTTAATGACATATTAGAACATCACTGAACGTCATTTACTTCCGGCCAATATGTCGATTATATCACGTATACACTACATGTATTTGTGACAGCCGCACCAGTCAGCTGACTATCCACATTATGTACTGGGGCTTTATTGTGCTGTTCCACAAGCAGGATGACTTGGGTGTACATTTCTTAAGATCACACGGTGTTTTGCCCAAATCAATCTTGTGCTGAACAACTGGTGGCACCAGTACCCTTTGAAGATGAGGAAGAGGTGGTCAACCAATCACACCCTGGACCTTCCACTTCCTATTCAGGTAAATGGTTAGGTCAGGTTAGATTAGGTTAGTGTCCTTAACATGGAATTGGGGGGGAGGCCCCCCCTCCCAGTCAGGAGGATATGAAGAGTCAGTAGGATATGTTAGTGTCCTTAAAGGGGGTTATGTTAGGATAGTTAAGGTTAGTGTCCTTTATGGGAGTCCAAGAGGGGGTGGAGATACGGCACCCCCAGTTAGGTTAGTGTTCTTAAGGTGGGGTCCAGTGGGGTGAAGACCCCCAGTTAGGTTAGGTTCGTGTCCTTAAGGCGGGTCCAGGTGGGGCAAAGCACCCTCGGTTAGGTACCTAATGTTTGGTTAGGTTAGTGTCCTTAAGGGGGTTTCCAGGGGAAGGGAGTCCAAGCCCCCCCCCTTCCCAGTTAAGTTAATCTAGAAATTCCCCAGTTTTCAAAACCACCAGGTCCCCAAGCTTGTTTGAGGGATTTGGGGGACGGACCTATTATACAGAATTATTAGACACACAAACTGACAGGCGTGTTTATATCTAAGTCAGGAATTAATATTTATTAGTTACTGTAGATATGGATACACACACAAGACAGGCATAAACCTAACTGAGTCAGGAATTATTACGGGTCAGTTATTGAAGATGTAAAGACACAGACATGCATTTATATAAATGAGTCAGGAAATCATATGGGTCAATTAATGTTGATATTGCTAAAGATAGGCAGGCATATAAACAGTCAGACACCAAGCTTCCCCCTCCTCCTCCTTCTACTAGTACAAAGCCTCCTTTATCTAATAACTAGCATAGCCTATCACTCTTCACAAACATAGTAATAATTATGATAATAATTACAATAATAATTGATGACAGGCGTGCCGGCTGCTCGTCCCCCCCATTACGACCTCAGTGATCCAACATGCAAATTTTCTGGATATATTTTGTGCAGATGACATTGATTTACTTCTCCACGAGGTGCACTTACGTTGTGCCGCAGAGTAGCCCGCGTGGAAGAGCGAGAGGATGCCCACTATGAAGGCCAGTCTAGCCCACACCATCGCCATGTTTGTTAGGTCGCTTACTGCCCGATGACAGGACGGTTGGGAGGCAATGGTGCTCAAAGGAAAGGGGGAGGGAAATGGAGGGATATTTTCTAGATTGTATTGGAATGATATACGCGTTTTCACCACCTCTCCATTTTCTTTCAGAGCTTGAAACTTCTTCTCATCATCATAATCTTTCGGTATCTATTAACTCTTTATCATATCAGTCTTCATTCACTTTTTTTTTCTATTAATTCCTATCCACCTGTCATGCACTTAAAGGTTTAGATTGAGAGAGACAGATTCTAGCTGAAGTGACAGAGTAGTTTTGTACAATATGCGGCATCTGTCTGTCTGTCTGGCACTATAAAACTTCCTTTCTCTTGCTCCTTGTGGCTATTTTTCCCATCTTCCGAACCCCTTTTCTTTGCCAGAATTCACCTTCTCTCTCTCTCTCTCTCTCTCTCTCTCTCTCTCTCTCTCTCTCTCTCTCTCTCTCTGAATGAAAATGAGCTTCTTGTATAAGGTTGAGATAAGGAAGAACCAGCGACACGAGAGCTGGGTGAATTTTGAAATATGTAAAAAAAAAAACACTTGACTGAATGATTAATTGATAGACTGACTGTCTGACTAACTAATTGATTAACTTACTGGCTGACTGATGGAGTGACTAACTGACTTCCTGAGTGACTGATGGACTGAATGTCTGACTGACTTCCTGATTGACTGATGAACTGACTGACGTACACCCTGACTGATTGACTGATGGTCCTCGCCACCTTACTACGTACAGCTGGCATTACAATAGAAGAAGTCATCAGTGGTAATTAAACCTACTGAAGTACTGTCCCCGTGACCGATCACGGTCGCTTGGAGCCTCTTCACGCGAGCGGTTTGTGTCGCTCGATCGCGCGACCGTTATTTCTTATTTATTTATTTATTTATTTATCTATTTTTTATTCCAGTGACAGACCGTCACTTGCTCAGTAATCCATATCCTATGCAGAGGTAATTTGATTAATGTGAGAAAGTGGTTGAAAATATCTTCTGATATCCTAAAATAGCTGAAAAAATTGGCATTGCTTTAAGATTCATTTGTATATAAAACTGCCCAACTGTCAATCAGTCAAATGTTATGGGAAGCATCCATAGTCGATGGAAGAGTAAGGCAGCAACAGGGTTCTCATCAGATTCCATGATGCAACTGACCCAGGCTGAGTTAGCCTGCAGCAGCCTCTCTCAGTAGTGAGCCTTTTCACAAGGGCGACTCGCTGTCGCGATCCGGTGGCGCGTTTTGCCGCCCGCGTGTATCAGTGTTTTGGTCGCGCTGCCGAGCCGCGCGACCAAACTGCCCGTGTGAGAGGGCCGTTAAAAGTATCATGTTCTATTCTCTTCCTCGTATATAGTTACACGATCCTTGGAAGATGGATAGTATGTTTAGATGTCCCCCTTTGTGTTCCCTTTTCCCTGATATTAAACCTTTAGAGAGCATGAGATATGCCAAAGCTGGTACTCATAATCTTTCATCCTTTTCACTGGTAAACTCTGGAACTCCCTGCCTCCTTTTGTATTTTCCCCTTCATATGACTTCGATCCTTTCAAGAGGGAGTAATTCACTTCTCCAACTCTGGATAATTCTTTTGACCCTTTTCTTCAGTGCCTGGCACCTCGGTGCGCCCTTCTTTATAAAATTTTTGTTGTCCTTGGCCAATACTTTTCTTGCATGAAAAAGCATTATATGACATAACCTCACCTTACACAAACATTTAGTGTGTGCATCTGTCAACCACATCCATAAACTGATCTGAGGCTGTAGTCTAATATAACAGCCTCATAACATAATGCCTAAATAAAAATGTCAGATGTTCATCTATCATCCACATCAACGTATAACTAAATAAAAACTTGTCATCAATCCATGTGTATGTACAAGTAAATGAATATGTTCACTGATCTGAACTGTTCCTGTCCCCTTTGTGACACTTGGTTGATGTGAACTTTACTGAACATTTTAGAATAGTTTCTTGACAGGCTCCTCTGCACTAGCCCCTAGCACAGCAAGGAGGATGAGACCTGGCACACTACATCCTGAAAGACTCTTTTGATGTGACAGCACAGCTCAAGACAGACTGAGCAGATAGAGGAAGGAGGGAAGGATACCATGTCTGCCTCAGTGTACCCATGAGTATTGCTGCTCAGCTCTTGCCCCTCAGTTTTCCTTGTGCGGTTTAAGATGAATCACTCAGTACACAGGGGTATCTTTATTTATACAATGAAAACATGCAATACACTGATGCATTGAAACTGTCAATAGTGACAGTTGAGCAGTAACTCCAGCTCCAGGCTTTAACATAAATAAAATAAAATATATTTGCTAGGAACAGCACACTTTTCTTAAGTATACAGTATGTACTAACACACTTTTCACAAGTGTAACAGCTTGTACTATAAGTACAAAATCAATATTGTCCTTGCACAGTATATAATGTACAAGTGAATTTTCTATGAACACTCATGTTTAGCACTGTTGCAGGAGTACCACCTTTGTACTCACTAGAAAATTGAGTATTGTCAGACTGCCTCATGGAGTCAGCCAGCGACGGTCATGTTCATAATCCGACACAGAAGTTTTTTGGTTTTTGCCTGTTCACAAGCATGGGAACTCTTCAACATGAACAAGGAGACACACAAGACGTTTGACATTATGAACATGACAAATATCACAGTTCAGGGAACCTGCAGGGTCCTCACCACCACCACCACACCACTCTGCAGCAGTTGATCTTTCTGCACCCTGCCACCCAACACCCTGGACCAGCCTGGGGTTCCAGTCACTCCTGTGCTGCACTCCTTCCTTCAATCTGGTGGGTGAGGCATTACATCACCACAACACACATCCTCCTCAACCCACAGCAGCAGCAACTATTGACTGGGAATTACTAATAAAATACAACCTGAAAAAAAAAAAAAAAAAAAAAAAAAAAAAAAAAAAAAAAAAAAAAACTGGAGTAACCTGATTATCTCCTTAATAAATTAAGTATTTGGTATTTGTTTCTTAAGAGATATACAAAACACAGCTTGTTCAAGGATTACTGTAGCGGTGGAACATTCACCATAAGAAATCTTATAATTATGTGTCGACTGGAGGGCAGAACATTATGACTTAGTTGGGTCAAAGGGAGTGTTAGATCAATGTCCAGCAGTTCAATGAGACAGCACCTTGGTGTGACGAGGCTGACAAATTTGACAAAACCCAAACACTTTACAAGATCAGCGTACAAACAACAAAATACATGATGCTTTACTTCTCTTTTTGAAACACGTGAGCCGAATTATAACAGAGATAGGAACACGTCCTGCTTAAATTTTCATATGTAACAAAATTTGTGCTTTTATAATTCCCAATTGTAATGATAAATTTCCTGTTATGTACAAGTCAGCAGTGTGTGCTGAACACCAACGTAATATCCAATCATGATTACTGTAACTGCCACTAAATACTAGATAAACTAAATCTGACAATACTATACAAATATTTGGTCTGAGTATACCAAAATATAACGCCCAGCAGAGTGAGCAGCTACACACACACTTTCTTACACCATAAAATATCTACAGGTAAAATGCCTCATACACAGACAACTCTAAAAACTGAACAGCAGGAAATGATGAGTATTTTTTGTACCTGCCTTGTTCCTCTTCTAGCACAAGCCCTCTCATGACCCCTCTATGCCCTCACACTCAACAGTTACATTACAAAACAGGATATTGAAAAGCTGGCAAGCGTATGTCACTGTCTACAGAGAACAGGGAGAGAACAATGAGTGGAGTGCAGCTTTGTGCCTCCACTTGACAACTGATACATGTCACTACTATGGAGAAGCAAATGGCACAAGTTCCTCTTTTGGAACAAGAGAAGGGTGGTCAATACATATGGAAAAATAAAGTCTCTTAAAGCCTGACAATTTGAGGAACCAAATATTTACCTATATCAATATTATATAAATTTATAACTTTAAAATAATAACTATATTTATAATCTTCATATTTGATGCTTCTTGTTCATTGGTCTTCAATCTTTACTGCATTAATTTCTTTCCTTTTTAAAACTTAAAGTCCTTACAATGTCAAGTTTGGCAATAAGACTTGTACTTTTATGTTCACATCAGTCATGCTTTTCATCATCTCATTTAACACAAAACTTAGGCTCTATTTGATGTTTTGAAGTGTAGCTACTAAAACTTTCATCTTCCCTTACTTTCTACAACATTTAGTACTGCTATGAATTTGAGTTTCACTTACTGGTCTTTACTGTCTCTTCTAGAATCTCATTTCCTTAAATTAAAATGTGAAAGACCTACAATTATAAAACCTCTATTCATCCTATCCAACTCCTTTAGGTTTATTCTTGATCTTAGAGCCTCTACAATTTGTTTCCTAACACATTCTATCACACTAAATGCTATCACTTAACTTTTTAAGTTTTTGATAAAGCCTTACTCTCTCTATGTATACTTTCTATGTACTTCACATCCTAACCTTACCTTTCTCTTGACTTCCCTCCTATGCCGGCTCCTTAACACTCTGGTTTTAACCCCACAAAGGGACCCTGTGACCTGGACAGGATGTATGACTGTGCACATTTTCCAAACCACTTTGATCTCAGTTACATGACTGGTGGCTGGCTGCAGAACAAGCTGCCAAGTCCCAGCCTAAAGGGAGTAGCAAGTCACCTGTGCAATCATTACAATGAGCAATAGCTGGGAGGAAATTGCAAGTGATGCTACTTTATGAATTCACAACAGAAACTAGTACGGAAGCAAATTAGTCAATCCCTCTTGTCAGTGAACTTTCAAGGACGATCTCAAAATCATTGAGGGCTGACAGGACGTTGATGAGATCCCGCACCAGCTGAGGGTCTCGCAGGAAGGACGACTCGTCATACATGTGGCTGGTGACAGGGGAGCGCTGGAGGGGCAGGAGGATGCGTGGCAGGAGGCGGGCCCTGTGGATCAAAGACAGCATTAACAGATAAACAGTAACACCTTCAGAGAAACAATGGCACTTGTTTCACAGAGAAGGGCATCTATAATGAGGAGAGCTGACAACTTGGCTGCTCCAGGAATTCTCCAGGAATTGGGACTATATTATATAACCACTTGCCTTAAAAGGTGTTGCATTTAATAATCTTCCTTGTCTATACTCTCTCTCTCTCTCTCTCTCTCTCTCTCTCTCTCTCTCTCTCTCTCTCTCTCTCTCTCTCTCTCTCAGCCTCTAAGTATGCACCTTCTCCCTCCCCTCCCACACAAGTGCAAGATCAAATTCATCTAAGGTGGAGTTAAGTATGGAAACACAACACACATTACACTGTGCTTGCCTCACCTTGCTGCCAGACACACAAAGAGCTGGAACTTGTCATCCTTGCCCAGGTGTGAGGATGAGGCATTGATGCGGGACACCAAGCCCACCAGCTCTGCCATACTGTTCAGTCCATGGTCCCGGCCATCCCTTGCAATGCCAGTCAACTGCTCCCTCTCTGCTTCCTCCCGCAGCAGTACCTCAAAATGCTGCTGGACTCTCTCTGTGGAGCCAAGAATTTCAGGATGGTAGATGCAAGTACAATGCTATATGTCATTAACAAAAAAGATGTCAAGGTTAGTGAGTATGCAAGGCTATCAGGGATTAACAGACTTTTACTCTATTACCAGCTACTGGGAAGGCATATAAATATGACTTCATGATGTACAAGCTGTGAGTGTGAATCCTTTCATAATGATGATAATTACAGAGAGGAACAGACTAAAAAGACCGGATAATCTAAAAGTATTTTCTTTTGCAAGATGGGCACTGGCCTTGGTAAAAAAACACACACACACACACACACACACACACACACACACACACACACACACACACACACACACACACACACACACACACACACACACACAGAAAGTGCCAGTCCCTAAACACAAGTCTTACCAAAGTAATCCCACAGGTAGAGATTCTTCCCAAAAAACCTGGTGGATTTGAAGCCGTATGAGAAGACTTGCTCCAAGCAGCAGACAAGACCAAAGTCCCCACACAGCAGCAGGGTGAGGCTGCCTCGCTCCTTCTCAGGCTTGTAGAAGTACTTGACCAGGTTGTTCACTGAGTCACCTGAAGGAGGAGGAAAGGTGAATGGCGACTGAACACTGCTTCTAATAACTCTGACTCTCAGTGTTTGCATGGCTGAGTTACCTAGATAACAGTCTGCCACACCACACTTATGTCTAATTCTTCCACTGTCTGGGAACTTCCTCTGACACTTCACTGTTTACACTCACAGAGGAAAGATGAGTGGCAACTGAATGCTGTTTTTCATAATCTTGAATCCTAGTGTTTGCATGGGTGAGGGTAAAGTCTGTCAAACCACACATTAATATCTAATTCCTTTATTTTCTGGGACCCCCCCCTCTGACAGTTCACCATTTACAAGTATAGATAGACAGAGTTACAAATTACTACTGCACACTCACCTAAATGCTGCTGGATGTCTGGTATAGTGAGCTTGAGGTCTGAGCGGCGAGGACCAGGCATATTTGGAGACCTGCATCTTACTGGGGTGCGGCAGGACTCCACCAGATCATCAGAGGTTATGTGGGATGGTACCAACTCCCCCACCAGGATGCGTTCCAGGGAACCATCATCAATGCCCCGACCAAGCCACCGCCCACAGGGGAACCTAAGGGGAAAAGGATAATGAATGTACTGTAAACATAGGTGGAAGGATCTATTACTGATTATTGTGGAGACAAAGAGAGACTTGATATTTGTAATAGTCCATTTGGCTTTTTCTTTAGGAAATGGCACCTCAATGGGTCTTTTTTCTTCCTCTTTTGTTGCCCTAAGCCAGTGTCCCTCTTACATGAAAAAAAAAAAAAAAAAAAGGTAAATAAGATAAACACACACACACACACACACACACACACACACACACACACACTACATATTACAATCACTTAGATATTAATAAAAAATAAATAAATATGAAAAAAAAAAAATCATCCTAAACAAAGTAAGTACACACACACATAAATATTTCTCCACACATTTACTCTAAGATATTAATAGAGAAAAGAGAAGAATAAAAAAAAAAGAGGCAAACAAGGCAAACACACACACACACACACACATGCACACACACACACACACACACACACACACACACACACACACACACTCTTATGTGCAAGTTAGAGAATGAAGGAGGACTAAAGGTAGCAACATTGGGATGGATGGAAGATTATTTACATGGGAGGGAAATGAGAACAGTAATCAGAGACACTAATTCAAGTTGGCGAGAAGTAACAAGTGGGGTACTGCAAGGATCTGTGTTGGCACCTATTATGTTTCAAATATATGTGAAAGATATCATGGAAGATCTAAATAGTTATATAAACCTTTTTCACTGATGAAGCAAAAAATAATGAAAATAATAAAGGATGAAAATAACTAACTGCAAGGAGTTACAAAAGGATATTGAAAAGATACATGCATGGAACCAAAGATGGAAACTAGAATTTAATGACAGAAAATGCCACATGTTGGAAATAGGAAAAATTAAAGAGAGACCTTCATGGAATTACCAAATGGGAGGAGAAATAATAATGAAAAATAATGAAGAAAAAGATTTGGGAGTAATGGTCCAGGACACACTATCACCTGTAAGGCACATAAATGGGATATTCGACTCTACATACAGCTTGTTAACAAACATTAGGGTGATGTTTAATTATTTTGATAAAGGAATGATGAAGAAAATTATAACAACCATGATACAACCTGAATTGGAATACACAGCAGTAGTTTGGGCTCCACATAGAAAAAAAGATAAATGGAAACTGGAAAGAATACAGAGGATAGCGACAGAGATGGTACCAAAATTGAAAGACTTAATTTATGAAAAAAGACTTGAAGAGATGGAATTACCAACACTACAAGAGAGACGAGAAAGAGGACAACTGATAACAATGTACAAATAAGTAAATATAAAAGAAGAGACAGAAATGACTTGGTACCACAGATGGAGAAGGGAGAGACAGACAAGGGGGCATGGGAAGAAAATAAAGAAGAGTGGATTTTCAGGCAACATCAAGAAATACAGCTTCTCATATTGATATACTGAAATCTGGAATGATATGATGGAATAGGTGGTTGTGACAAACAGTGTATACATGTTTAAAGAGAAACTGGATAAATATGGTTATTGAGACAGGACAAAATGAGCTTTGGCTCTTGCCCTGTACAATACAACTAGGTAAATAAATAAACACACACACACACACACACACACATCACAACTCCATGACACACTTACTTCCAGGTGTGGCCGGTGACTTCGTTTCTCACCAGAACATGCTCCACCATCCACTTGGGGGACATGCCGGTGTTGTCATGGCCAATGCGCAGTGTGGTCAGCAGCCCCAGGTTCTTGTGCTGCCAGGAGAAATTGTGGCCTTTATGTTGATTCCCCAACAGAGGTCTTAGATTATCATGAATAGATACACATAAGACTATATTATGAAGCACTTCTGCACCACAACTCCACTACTTTCATAATGGCTCTAGCTGAAGCAACACAGGTTTTAGTGTTCTTATGGTTCTAGTGACAGATTAATAAGATTTCTATATTATCAACAGGAGAATTGTACCAGGATTATATCAGGTTAGAGTTTTCTGAATACAAGCCATAGTCAGACCTTCTTTCAATGTCACCTCAAGTAATGTCACATTGATTTGACACAAAGCAAAATTTCTTATCACTAAAAGTTGATTCCCTGATATAGGTCTTGGATAATTATGTACTGCTAGGAAAACTCTAAACCTGGTGCAAGAAAATGGTGAGCTATTTTGACACCATAAAAAAGTGTTAATCCTCATTTAATCCTCATGTAAAATATATAACTAACACACACACACACATGGTTTTGCATGCTCATCACTAAGATTTATAACAGGTTAGAGTTTTCTCAATAGTACATGTACTCATATAGTCAGACCTCATTGCAACATCACTGAAGTATTGTCACATTCATTTAACATTGAGAGAGAGAGAGAGAGAGAGAGAGAGAGAGAGAGAGAGAGAGAGAGAGAGAGAGAGAGAGAGAGAGAGAGAGAGAGAGAGAGAGAGAGAGAGAGAGAGAGAGAGAGAGAGAGAGAGAGACACATTTAGACAAGCTAAACTGGCCACTCTTACGACCACATTCTCAAATACCTCAGTGAGATGCCTCCACTACTGTTAAAAGGCTCTAGTTGAAACTAAAAAGTTTTTTTATGGTTCTAGTGACATATTAACAATATTTCTACATAATCAACAGGAGAACCACTCTTGAGAACCCAAGGAATCATCTATGTGGCTTTTAAAATAGATGTGGAGAGACAGCAAAGCAATTCAGAATAATTGCTCTAGTTGTGTGTTAGCAATTACTACTTATACCACCACCATTACTCAAACTGGCAGCCTCTTTACCTGAAACACCAGCTCCACTTGGTTCCTTGGCACTGGAATGTTGGAGGTCTGTCCTAGAGTGCCACCCAAACTGACCCAGGCATTGGATGATGTACTGGCACCACTCAACTTGCGGGAGGGGAATATCACCACCCTGTATGGCACCACTGAAAGGCACAAATGAGCTGCAGTCTCAGCTGCCTCCTTCAAGAGTTCCTATGACAAGGTATTAGCATAAACTAGAACACATGACTTGAGTTCTTTTACGAGGGAGATCCCAAGACATCTCCCAAATTTTGGATAATCTTTCTGGCCCTTTTTCTTTAAAGACTGGCACCTCAGTGGGCCTTTTTTCATTTAATATATTTATTCTTATATAAAAAGAATAAATAAAAGGACCAGACAAGACTAGACATGAGTCACACCAACATCACTGCTTAACCCTTTTACTGCTATTTGGCATATCCTTACTTAATTGTTAAGGACTCTGAGACATATTTTCTTGTCCTACAGCCACCTCCAAAGACTACACTGGGAAGACATTGCTAAATCTACTCTTTTTTTTATTCCTTTCTTTCCTGTGGATGCTTACAAGGATTCCATGCATTGCTCTTAGTGCTATGAGTTGTTGCATGTCCCAGTGAAAGAGCTAAGGGTTGAAACACTCACTGGTGGTGGTGTAGGTGTTGGTGAAGCAGAAGTAATCCACTGCATTGAGTGACAGCAGATAGGAGAGAAACTGCTCCTTCTCATCCTCACAGCGCAGGAAGGCGTAACGCTTGTAAAGGTCCTGCAGCAGCTTGCTGTTTCCCAGCAGGACTGTCAAGTGCTTGGACAGGACCTTCTTCTCCAGGGACAGCCGCACCCAGGCCCTCGCATATCCAATGTGCGTCTTGATCTCTGTCATGGCCAGAACATTGCGCATATCGAAGGTCACAGAGATGGGGAGTGGTCGCAATGTGGGCACCCCTGAGGAGGAGTCCTGGGCGCGGGACCGTCTCTCCCCGCTGCGGTCTGGGGGCCAGCGGTCCTGCAGGGGCTTTTTTTGCAGGCTGTTGGTGTTGCTTGAAGACTTGGTGGGGGAGGCAGGGGCACTCTCAGTCTCCAGGGCCACAGTGGAGAGGTCTGGTGGGGAGAGGTGGCAGGGATGGCATGAAGAAAAGGAAATTCTATCTATGATCCTTAAACCATCTAAGTTAATTTTAGTTGTTCAGTCTTCTCCAAACTGAAATAAGGAAATGTTGTTGCAATGCACACCCAGTATATGTTTGACAAAAAAAGTTTTGATGTCTGTCAAAGATAGTATCTTTGAAACACTACTTTTTTTACTTGGCCTCAACTAATTTGCCATTATAACTTGCAAAGTATTTTGAAGTTAGTCATGATCTAAATTTTTTAGATCCATTTTAATGCATAATGTTTTGTGCTCCTTAGTCTTCCATTTTGCTTCCATTTTTTTTTATCTAATTTTCTTAACATACCTTGACCTGTGCCACACCTGGAGGTGAGGCTGTTGTCTTTGTGCTGTGAGTAACATGTGTCAGGAAGTGTTTTGTTTCCTTTCTCATCAAGTGAGTTATATCACAAATTTCCCACAAAAAGAGCAAAGCTTCTACATGACTTCCAATATTGTTTGCTACTGTTTCTACATCACTCAAAAAAAAAAAATTCAAATTAAACCCAAACTGAACATAAATAAAAAAGCAAATGAAGCATCCTTGATAAAACTGACAATCAGAAACACTGAAACACACAACTTCACACAAGCCAAAACAACACCATGCAGTGGCAGAGAGAGGAACACAGGTCTTGGGGAGGAGAGTGAGAGAGGAGATGGGGAATAAAAGAGGTATGACATTCTTTTGAGTCTTGGTAGTGTATTAAAGTACCAGAGAATCTTGAGTGAGTGGAAGTGTGAGATCCAAATATGTTAAGTCATTTATCAATAAACATAATAATATAATGGAGCAGACAAGTGCTAGTCTGCAATGAATAGTTATGTGAGGTGTCTCTGAAGAACAACAATCCTCTGTTGAGGCTGACAGCTGGAGAAGGAAGAAAAACGGTTACTTCCACAAAGAAGGTATATTTTCAGGATATTTTCTTTAGAGGTTATTTTATTTTAGAAAACTTTAGAGTGAGAGAGATAAATAGGCATCTGACTGTAAAATTTGAAGAGGAAATCAGATAGGTGAGATCAAAGGTTATATGAAAAATCAGTGAAACCACTTACCAAAATTATTTGCTAACTGTGATGCCAGATACCCAAGACCACTAATGTTACCCATCCTAATGGATAAGACAATCTCCGACAAGGGTGACAAGCTGCTTATCTTTGGTGAAGTGTTTTGAAGAGCTGAAAAATAATTACATGCTCTTCTCAGTGCTAATTTCCCACTGTGAGTGAAAATTATCCTTGTGTTAGTGGAAGGAAGGAGAGAGCATGAAGCTGTTCTTGCACTGAGCATTAAAGGATAAGCAATGCTGACCATGGCTGTGTTGAGGCACCACTAGCAGTGTTTACAAAGCCATCATAGCAAGTCTTCCTCACCAGAAAAAAATATCACACAAATATGACATTCTGAGGTGCAAACATTGCTGGTCTCACTCTTTCCAAAACAGTGCAATAGCAATGATGAACTAGTGCATGCAGTGCAAGCTTTGGTGCTTGAAAATTTCTTTACTAAACTAGATCTGTTTCTATGAAGGGCTAGAGGTTATGATTTGAGATAAGGGATTGATAGTTTAGAGACTAATGAAACTAGAACAAAGGCTATTAAGCAGAACTTAACAAATATATACTAAATAGGAGGAGGTAGGAGAGGGCAGTAGATGCTTGCCACTAGGGCCAGGCCACTCTCATTGAGGTACAAAAAGGCAGTGAGGGGGCGCTGTAGATCTGCAGCTGACCCTCCCCGTGTCTCCTTTGCCCATTTCCTTTAATGTCTCAATAACAGAGTGCAGTTCCTGCCTGCACTCTGGAGACAGTCCCTCTTACTTGTGCTGCTACACTGCATACACTGTACACATCTAAACAACCTTACCAACAAAATTATGTGCATTTTCAGGTTTATAAAGAGGCTTGACTAGGGATTATTGAGAAACAAGTCATGTGAAGACACACACTTGGATTCTTGTTTGCTACCTAACCTACATAGAGAGGCACAATACTATGTACAGTTTAATACAAAATTAGAGAAACATAAAGCAAAAAGCAACTAAAAAAAAAAAAAACAAAAAAAACAGCAAAGTGCAATACAAATCCTATGAATATAAAACAACCATCAACCTTGAAAGTAAACAAATTTAAAACAGTACCAGTGATGAGTGTATTAAATGTGTGATTTAACCTCTATGTGCATTTATTTATCAGCCATTCAAAACGAAATGTGCAGTTAATCCATGCGACAATTAGTAACACTGTAAACACATACAATCAATGCGCTTCCTGATTATGCACCAGGCCATTGCTGCATGGGGAGAGAGACGGGAGAGACAGGTGGTTAGTGGCAGGCATGGAAAAGTTTGATAGCCGTATGCATGAGTACAATGTCCTAAAGCACGTGTGACTTGATATGTACATTAAGTTTATGAATTGTGAGTGGCTTTCTTAATAATATATGATAAGCAGTAGTAGAAGTAGTAATACTAGTTTAAATTTATGTGAACACAACAATACACAACAGCAATCCATCAAGTTTGGCAAACTCAGTGCAGTCTTGTATTGAAGATGCCTTCATTAAGCATCACATAACACAGTTTGGTATGAACTTTTATATTCATCATCTTCTTATACTGACTTCATTACTGTGGTCAGCTGCCACTAGCAAAGAGCAAAAATACAGTTCAGTCTATATTCTGAGTGAAAACACAATTCCATATGTCTGCACACATTGTAGTAATAGTGATGCTGGGCTAAAAGAGAAACTAAAATTCATGGAATCCTAAAGTTCAAGAGTCTATGGGTGTGTTCACTCTTCAGCTGTCAGTGACCAAAGGGGAAAGCTATTCCAAGATGAACACAAGAGGGAAACATTATTATTATGTAATTAAATGTTGTCAAGTAACAAGTTACACAATAAATCATCTTAGGAAGTATCAAGAGAAATCTTTTCCATGTTCATATTATCTGATGAAATAATATTATGATTCATTTGTATTATATGCAAAGATTACACACACAAAAAAAAATACTATATCAGAACTATGAAATAAGAGCAAATGATTTCCAGCATAGTTGAAAATAATACAAAAATATTTGACTTGTTGAATCAAAAGACAGCTAACATGAACATGTAATAAATAAATATCAGTGCCACTCATAAGCCCCATGAAGCACACACAACTGACCACTAACCCATCCCTGTGCACCTTAACACTGGAGGAAGGAGCACAGATCTTTAAACAGGTTCCCTAAGGGAAGAAAAATGGATCACCTCTACCACATTTCATAAGATCACAGATAGGCAGATGGTTCCATTGAAGGGGCCTGACAACATGAAAGGGCTACAAAATACATAAGGACTTAGCAGGGTTTTTCAATGGATTTATGAATGACCTCATAAGTCTATGAGTGGGTCTGTGTCGCCAGCAACACTAACCTGGGGACAAGAAGTTTGGGTTGTCGGGTTTTGAGGAGTCGTTGCAATCTTCTAATTCCTGGAAGTTGAGCAAGTGCGACCACAATGCTGATTTACCCTGTGGCAGAAATGTTTGGGGTAACAAATATATCATACACACACACTTGGTCTTCTAATGTTCATGTACACCATAAAAACACTAAACACACCACTCATACTTGGCACTCTAGTCTTCTCATGTTCATATACACCCTAAAACCAACATACACACTCACACCACACTTAGTCTAGGATCCTAAAGTTCATACACACCATAAAACCAAAATACACACTCACACTTGATATCCTTACATTCATATACACCATAAACCACAACATACTCGTATACTCACACTTCATCTCCTAGTATACATATACTCTATAAAACTTATGAAGCTCCAAAACCTGAACACACACACACACACACACACCATATATATCATACATTCTATAAATATTACTAGTTAGCCTATTAGAAATGTAAAAAATAAATAAATAAATAAATAAATAAAAATTCTTCTATGTGAAAATTCATACAGGCACCAAAGTCTCTTAATTCATAATCAATTAATCAGGTTATCCCACAATTTTGGGAAATAATCTTTAACTCTTTTAGGGATGGGCACTTCAATGGGCCTTTTTTTTTTTTTATTGTTTTTGTTACCATAGGACAGTGCCCCTCTTGCATAAACAAAGGGAAAAGAAAAAAAGTGATCTCTTGGTGTTGAGGTGGGACAGTAAGTGGTGAGTACCTGTTTACTCTGCAGCCCATGAGCCCAGACCCTCTCTAGTAGGTCACACAGGGAGGCAATGAGGGTGTTCTCCTCCACCCCCACCAGACTGCCCTCCCCATGACCTAGCTCCACTGCCTCAGACCCCATCTTCTCCACCAGCATGCGTTTGGTGCGGTTCTTGCACTCCTGAGGAAGGGAAGGGGGGTTACTGGGGATTTAGAAGGGTGTGTACAGAGGGAAAAGGAACAGTGGAGGTGTGGAAAGAACAAAGACCAATGGAAAACTTGCTGTGATATTTATTGGGGATTTGGAAGGAAGGGGATGTATGAAATGAACAGTGTTTATAACATGTGGACAGAACAAAGACAAAATGTAAAACTTGCAGAGGAGTAAGCTCATCAACACACTTGCAATATTTTCTACTAGAGATCGTACTTCTCAAATTATGTTATTGTGATGCCATCTTAAAAAATGGAGGAGAAAAGAAATGAATTTATAAGATGTGGAAAGAACAAAGACAAATTGAAAACCTGTACAGAGGCAAGATTATCAGCACACTTGCTATGTTCTCTAATTAAAGATGTGCTTGTCAAATTTCACCTTAAAAAATAACAAGGGTGATACTTATTTCATCCCATAGTATATTTTTTCACTCAAAGTAACACAAAACAACACATCACAAAGCATAAGTTGGTGCTCACCTTGAGGAGCTGCTCCACAAACTTCCAATTGGTTTGTGCCATGTAGGCCGGCGACATGTCTGCTAACTTGGGCTGCAATTTTGACTTGGCCTCATGTATCACCTTGTCCCGCTGGTCGCCTGACAAACCCGTGTGCTCCAGGTGGCGCTCCTGTCGCTCACGCCGCCGCCATGCGTGACTGCTGCGCTTCTTGCTTCTGGGTGGAAGGTGAAGGGTGTGTTACATCAGACCATATTCTGAAACACTTCCATGCCACACCTCCACTATATTCAAAAGACTCTGGTTGAAGTTACATATGTTTATAAGGGTATTTCAATGGTTCTAGGGACAGATTAACAAGATTTCTACATTATTAACAGAAGAAACACTCTTGAGAACATGGCTAATCATCTCTGTTGTCTTTGAAAATAGTCATGGTGAGAGAGTATATAATTTCTGAATATGAGCCATTTTTTTCGTGGAAGACAGCAACCATGGCAATAGTCTTTATAACAATTGGAGACAGTGCAGGGAAATGTTAAATAAAATTCGGGCAAATGACAGTAAGATATCATACATACATACATACATATACCAAGGCTGTCTCCCCACAAAAAAGGGACAACTTTCACATTCACACCCCTATTAGCCCCTTGGCACCCAGATAGAGAAGAGAAAGTACTCCTGCCCTCACTTTATGGGGATCAGCCACACAGTTTGGACGGTTTGGTTAAAATATGATCATGAAGTATAATGAATAGAGGAAAACAAGAGAAATATATCATGGCAAAACTGAAAAATATGTCATAAAGTGAAAATGAGAAGACAAATAAATTCACAGGCATCATAATCAATACTATGTCAAGTGTAAAAAGGGGAAAAAATCAAACCCATTACTCTTAACCTATAAAAAAAATCTGCTGAGAATATGGATGTAAAGAAATAAGAAATAAAAACAAATATAAATAAATAAATAAAAAAGTAAAATAAAATAGAACTACACAAATGAAAATACATAAATAAATAAAAAATAAAATAAAATTAGTAATAAAAAAAAAAGAAAAGAAAAGAAAAAAAAAAAAAAAGAAAAGAAAACTGGGCTTACTTATGTGGCTCCTTGTTGAGAGCAATCCTGTCAAGCAATGGAAAGTGACCCGGGTTGAACTGAGTGCAGGACTCTGCCTGGGGATCCATGGGTTGGGGCAGGGGGGCACGGTAGTCGATGTTTGCCAGCCGCTTCTCCAGGATCTGTTCCGTCTCCTTGATGGTCGTGCAGGTCTCATAGGAAGGCGTCCGCACCAAACTGTCGTCATACCGGTCCCTGTTAGGAAGAAAAGTTTATCCAGTGTTAATTTGGCCTCTTATTCCTGCTGCACTGTGGGTGTTTTGTAGGAGGGTGTTAGTGTGGGAGAAAAGTTCATGTAGCTTTAATCTAGTGTCTTATTCCTGTGTCTTGATTTTGTAGGAAGGTGTCTGCACAAGGCTGTCACTGGGGAAGCTTTGTGTAGTGTTACTTTGATCTCTTATTCCTGTAGTGTGTGTGTATTGTAGGAGGGCATCTGCATCAGGCCCTGTCAAGTAAGGAAGGAGAGTTCATATAGTGTTAATTTGGCTTCTTATTCCTGTCAGTGTGTGCGTGTTGATTTTGTGCTATCTATAAATGTGTGCTGGAGGGTTCATGCGGTGTTAATTTGGCCTCTTATTCTTGTGACAGTCAGTGTGTTCTGAGTATGTGCTACTGACGACTGTGTGTTGGACTTTTGTAAGGATTTTGATTGTCACTGATAGTTTTATTATCATCAGAAGAGTGAAGCATCAGACAGGTAGACAGGCAGACAGATAGGTGGATAGAAAGATAGATTAAAATATATATATAGATAGATAGGTAGGTAAGTAGATAGATAGATAGATGAACAGACAGATAACAGGAGTTGTCAGCTAACATTAAAATTCAACATCAAGCCTAAACTAATGTAAGTGTTGTGCTGAGTTATTATTTTCCTTTTAGCATTATACCATTTTCCTTTTCTGCTAATCCCTCTCTCTCTCTCTCTTGTCAAACCCTCCATGTTTCTCGTGCTGTAGATATTCAACTCATTCCTTCCTTGTCCTTCCTCAGTAATCAGCTTTCCTCTCATGTTATGTGATCCCGTTCATTACTTTATTCCCAGGTCATCCCAGTTGCCATCCACACACCTTAGTAACTTGATGCGGAGTTCAAAGATACTCAGGTTGGAATTGTTCTTGCCCCAGTTAGCCAGAATCTTGTGGTCAACGAGGGAGGTGAAGGTTTGCGTCTCAATGAAGCGGGAGAGGAATGGGAGGTGGACTTCTGGCTGGTCTGAGAGGAATGTGGCCTTGTCAAAGTTCTGCACTGTCTCTCGGCAACTCAGCCACTGCTCCATGTCTGTGCCCTGCTGGAAAAGGATGGAGGGATGTGAACAGCTACACAAATGGGGAATGATGACCAACACATCCCTAAGACTTGAATACAAAGCAATAGAATCATCACTTTACAATAAAAGTATGTAAGGAAACTGTAAAGAATGCAATGAGCAGATATCAAAGTAGTGCCTAATTTTTTTCTTATTTCTATGCAAGAGGGGCACTACAAGAATACCCACCTGACAGTTTGGCTGGATGACAAAGTGATCATAGGCACAGAACATGTGGACAAAACGATTGAGGAACACTTCCCTCACTGCATTGTTAAACTTCAGCTCTTCCAGCATCTCAGGGTCGCCTTCCTGCTTGATCCTTTCCACCTCCTCTGAGTCAAACACACCTGTGGGAAGCAAACAGGTGTTTAGATCCAGGCAACAGAAATAAGTGACTTGTGAGGTGTGTGGCATGAAATATATGGATGAAGGTGTATATGAAAGGTTCAGTTAGAGGTGAACACAATACTGATAGTTAGGTCATGTGAGGAGAATGGAAGTAAACATGTGTCTAGATCCAGGCAACTAAAATAAATGGCTTGGGAGGTGTTTGTAGCATGAATAGGACAGATGGTGGAAAGGTATATGATGAAAGATTTTGGTTAGTGGTGAAGGAACAAACTGTGGAATGGTAGAGGTGAACACAATACTGATAGTCAGGTCATGTGAAGAGAATGAGAATAAATGGAAACAAATTACTTGAGAGGTGCTTGTGGCATGAACTGGATGGATGAAGGGGAATATGAAAGGTTTGGTTAGAGGTGAAGGAGTAAACTGTGGATTGGCAGAGGTGAACACAATACTGATAGTTTGGGTAAGTGAAGAGAATGGGAGGAAGCAAGATGACAAGGAGGATTAGGACAGAGAAGATGCTGTGTGTCTGACAGGAAGACTATAAAACATGAGAACTGAGTGGTGGAATATATTAGAGAGGAGACATGGTAAGTGGTGTGTAAGGGCAAAAGGAAATGGAGATGCTTCTGTTGTGGTTGTGCATTTAGAGTAGATCGTTTGGTAGATCACTTGTAATCATTCACTGGAATAAAAGAATCTCTCTCTCTCTCTCTCTCTCTCTCTCTCTCTCTCTCTCACCAAGGAATAAAGTTGAGTAGATATCTAAAAATTCTTTATTGCTTTTATTGTTTTTATTTTGATCATTTACTGGACAGGGATAAGAGTGTGAATAATGTGTGTGTGTGTGTGTGTGTGTGTGTGTGTGTGTGTGTGTGTGTGTGTGTGTGTGTGTGTGTGTGTGTGTGTGTGTGTGTGTGTGTGTGTGTGTGTGTGTGTGTGTGTGTGTGTGTGTGTGTGTGTGTGTGTGTGTGATGCCTTGTCTAGATCAAACAGTATGGGACTGCTGGCCTGGTATATAGATAGGTAGATAGATAAATTGGAATAAAAGAGTGTTTTTCTCTCTCTCTCTCTCTCTCTCTCTCTCTCTCTCTCTCTCTCTCTCTCTCTCTCTCTCTCTCTCTCTCTCTCTCTCTCACCAGCTTTCTTGGCAATAGCAGTGATCTCCTTGAGCTGTGGTGAGAGGTGGAAGGGGTCAAAGCCATGCATCTTGTTGCTGGTGGGGATGAAGCCCTGCAGTGGTGATGGGGAGGACGAGGTAGTGACAGAAGCGATGGAGGAGTGAGAGCCACTGATGGACCCCTCTGTGCTGGACACCCCTGAGTCTGAGTCGTGGGACCAGGAACACTTGCGCCGCCTCCTGTACTTGTATTGGCTGTGGTGTTCGTTGAGGTTCCTGCAACAAGGAGGGTGGCACCAATGAGTGTGTGTGTGAGTGAGGTGTGCTATGAACAAGGAGGGTTAGCAGCAATGACCATGTGTATGTGAGAGATATGGTATGAGTATATGAGTATATGAGTGTAAGTTGTGAAGTGATGGAGTGAGTGAATAGGAACACAGTGAGAGGATGAAATGTGGAGTCTTTAAGGAGTGTACATGAGTGAAGGTGAAGGTGACAGCAGGAGAAGGCCACTTGAAAGATGGAAGTATAAAGGAGTACATAAAGAAGTATAAAGGATAAAGGAGTACATGGGTGAAAGAAGTGTTAACAGAGGCCAAGTCCTTGAACAAGCAGGAAGGAATATTTGGATAGGGGGAGGTAGAGGCTCTTCTGCTTTGGTTGTCTGCTTGAGGACACTCCTGGACAGTGAGACAGACAGAAACTCACCATGCATTCCCCTTTTTCTCTTTTTCTTTTTTTTCTCCAAATGTCACCACTTTCACATGAACCACTTTCTCACAAGCAACAGTATTTTTGAAGGTCTTGAAAACCTCCTCACCATTAATAACTCTGTATTTTGCCATCCACTATTCAATGCTTCTATTAACTTAATTTATTATCCATTCTTATTCCTCCTTTCTTGAGTCTTTCAATCCTAAACTCCTTTCTCTCTGTTCATTCTCTCTTTAAACAGTGATGTCACTCAATTTAATTTTCCTAAGTGTAAGATAATGGTGAAATACTTCAAACACACATCTTAGAACTTTTCCTTCACCACACCACAGAATCAGCTTCCTTCCAATGCTATCAGTAGATGACAAACCTTTACAGCATTAACAGACAATACAAAAGGCATATCTTAGTTCAACCACCTCCATCATTGTCTAGGACAGGTATTAAAATGGCTGACATATAGTGAAGCAACAGGAATTCTCAGCTATACCTACATCAGGCTTGTCTGGGCCACATCAGTGCAGGTGCTCATGAACACACCATTGGTGACTTACTCTCTTGCCTCTTTAAGTTAAACTGACATAAAATCTCTATGAAAATAAGTTTGGGTAAATTTTTGGGAAAGGTTTAATTTACATTTTCTTTTTTCACATTCTTAATACCAAATGCAACACTTTATAATGAAGAAAAGCCAGATGAAAATTAATTATGAGCTACCTAAAAGTTAACCTAAAATCTGAGATAGTTCAGCAAGCAAAAGTCACAATTCTCACACCCACCACGAAAGTTTGGTCGGCATGGTGCCACTCTGGTAGTCAGAGGTCCAGTGGTCTGCCCCGGAGCCCTGGGCAGCTGACTTCCTGGAAAGGGCACAAGGAAGGGGGAAGGGCACAGGGTCAGGGCTGCTACATGTCTAGGGTGGTGGATAGCCTCTCCCTATAAAGGGTCAGCCCCCCATGGCCTTAACATATCAGGCACAATGCCACTCTATTGATGTACTAATGAGCAAACAGTACCTGCACAACCTTTGTGAATTCTGGTCCACAGTCCAGCTTGACCTACAGTATACTACACTGCGATCCTTGAAACAGCAGGATCAAAATGTCAGGCTCTTATTAGCATTCTAAGTTAATCACTAATGGAAATACCTTACCATAAAAAACATTTTCCTCTATGAAAATGCATAATTCAAAATCTGTAATAAAAGACAAATATCTGTACAGCATTGGGACAGAGGGAAGGAGTTAAGATAGGCACATAGTCTTGCATCTCTCACATGGCATAAAACAGTTCTATGTCTCCCATAAGGGTAATACAGCTTTCATCTCACTACATGCAGAATCGCTGTTACATGCATTCACTGAAAAGAAATCTAAATTCAGCTGTGTCTCTCCACTCAGCAAACATAAGCTTTGTCATACCTGTCCAGCTTCCCAGTTGGCACTTCCCACTTGTTGAGGAGCTGAGTGAGTTCCTGGATGAAGTCTGCTCGATGGGGGAACTGTGGGAGGTCTTCTGGCACCTCTACTGTTCCTTCATCCACATCCACCAGACAAAGGTTTGCCTGACGAGTAAAGAGATATATGCAGTGAATGAAAAGATAGGAAGCATGGCTGAAGAATATATATATATATATACATACAAACTATACACATGACTTTTCTGAAATGAAGACTGTATACACAATGGAAGATACCACTAGATAAAAAATAAGAACAAATAACTGAGGCTAATAACTAAAGGTAAGGTAGTGAAAGGAGATGATGAACTAATTAAAAGAGCCTGGAGAAAACCAGGTGAATGAAGAAGATCAATGGGAAGACAGAGAGTGAGATGGAGGGATGGAATTGTGATAGAACTGCAAAGGATGGGAGTCACAGAGGAAGCTGCAAGGGATGGAAACAACTGGAGGAAACTCATACATGGTGCTAACCCCTGACTCTTGGTTAAAAGTGAAAGGAGAAGTGAGAGGAGATGAGAGGAGGGCTTTACTTCGTTGGGTATCTGTATGGTGTCCCTGGAGTCATGTGAGCACTGCAGGCCCATGATGAAAGGCACTGGGGCATCCAGGAAGTGGTGGAGGGAGGATGGCAGGATGGGGACGTACACATGTTGCCACACAAAGGGGAATATGAGGGTGCAGATGCTTTCCGCCACCAACATCAGCTTGTAGTAGTCTGAGGACAGTTATGATGGTTAGTGATACAAACAGAGAAAACATTAGAACATAAGAGAATGAGGTAAGCTGCAAGAAGCCATCAGGCCTACACATGGCAGTCTCTGTAATAGCAATACCTCATTTCACAAACTTTCCATATGATACAGTGACAGTTTGAGACATTTGGAATAAACAGTGAAAAATGTTTGCTATGTTAATCTTATAGTCTAATGTGGAGCCTGTTGTTGTATGCATACTAAATCAATTTATGTTTGTATTGACTCCCTGCATCTCATCCTTGCACATCCTTGCATATTCTGAAACACATTGCTCTCTCACCATGACTATTTCCAAAGGCCACAAATTTGATTAACTGGGTTCTAAAGAGTGTATTCCTATTAATAATATAGAAATCTTGTTAATTTGTCACCAGAACCCTAAAAACACCCTTGAAACCTATGTAACTTCAATTAAAGCCCTTTGAAAGTAGTGGAGATGTGACACAAATTTTTTTCAGAATATGGTCCAGTGAGAGGCCACAGACCCAAGGTACGTCACAACTCACCGCTTGAGACCAGAATGACTTGATTTTCCATCAACACACACGTCAGGAGCTGCACCACACTTTCCACACCCAGGCACAGGAAAAACTCCCTCAGCGAATACTGCAGGACAAAAATCAAAGTCTTAAATTAGAGCATATGGTGAAGATATTCTCATTATTATATGAGTCAACATGACTGCATTCTAGCTCAGCACTTGTAATAGGTCAGGAAATATTTGTTGTGTTAATTATGTAAGTTGATGCTTATATTATCACATGAAAACTTGCTGTTATTGGTGTTCCAACTTAACAGACTCCATTACACTGATTCTTTGTGATTGCAAGGTGTCTTATGAATAGTGGAGCAAAAGTTTCATTATTGCTTACTACTGATGAACAGACCCTTGTTTGCACATTAGTCAGCTATGTGTATATAAAGAAACTTAATAGAGAGGACTGTGGTGACGATAACACTCAGGATGATGCAAGAAAACTTTATTTTTCTAAGATTTCAACAGAAAGTCTTCTCTTGCTTCAACTATACTATCATCACCACAACCCCACTCACTAGCCCTACTATTTGACAAGACAAAAATGAATACTCCTCACCTCAGAAAAGAGGACATCCCTCACCTCATAATCAAGAAAATACCCCTTACCTCAAACAGGGGCAGCTCATGGCTGGTGGGGCGCTGGCAGATGTGGGTTCGGCCAACACAGGACAAGGCAACACAGCGGCCTGCTGGGGGCGCCGGCACCTCATACAGGAGGTTGTACACGTGTGACTCCAGACTCACTGAGCTGCTCTCACACTGGATGAAGAACCTGTGAGGACAGACAAGGGAGTCAGGAGCATATTCTGAAACACTACTGTGCTGCACACTGACTACTTTCAAAAGGCTCTAACTGAAGATACTTTTTAATTGTGTTTTCACAGTTCTGGTGACAGATTAACAGTATTTTTACATTATCAACAGGAGAAACACTCTTAACAATCTGGCTAACCCTCTCTGTGGCCTTTGAAAATAGTCATGGTGAGAAAGCAGTGTTTCTGAATACAGGCCTATATATGAAGAATGGATGGCAGATGAGTGAGGGATGGAGAAGGAATGATGGATGGAGATAACAGTGTGTACTGAGGATACAATATCATAATAGAAATTAATTGGTATGTAGCATGTGCAACCTGGGCCATTGTGGAAACTCTGTGAATAGGAAGACCAAGAGAGATTCATGCACTAAAGGTGAGTACAGAAACCCATCATCAATTAGCCAGTGTCTCTGCTGAAAGCCCAAGAGAAGATGTAACAATTTACATACACACACACACACACACACACACACACACACACAAAAAAAAAAAATAAATAAATAAATAAATAAAATAAAATAAATAAATAAATAAAGAAATAAAGAAATAAAATAAATAAATAAATACAAAATAAAAAAAAAATAAAATTAATAAACAAATAAATAAAATAAAATAGAATAAATAAATAAATAAACAAGTAAATAAATATAAAATAAATAAATAAATAAATAAATAATAAATGAAAAATAAAAATAATAATAATAATAATAATATATAAAAATAAATAAATAAAATAGATAAAAATAAATAATAAATAAATAAATAAAATAAATAAAAAAAAAAAAAGTAAATAAATAAATAAATAAATAAATAAATAATAAAATGTAGAGATAATCTAAAAAAAAAAAAAAAAAAAAAAAAACAAGTTACATGAGGCAGACTATGGAAAACCTCATCTGTAAACCTAATAAAGTATATCGAGTCATTCCTCACCTGTACAGCTCCTTGAGGAACTTTCTGGCAGCATACACGTAGGGATGCTGGCCAACTAAGGTGATGCACTTGGTGACGTACAGCTGGTCTTTGGTGATGTCGTAGAAGTGGAGTGCCGCAGGGGACTTTGGGGAGGAGAGACGGAATTGCCTGGGGAGTGAGCGCGTGTCCCTCGTGTTGGTGGGCGTACCTGTGCTGCTCTTGCCGTGGCTGCTTGACATCTCCGTGAGGTACACTGACTGTGGGATGGTAGAAATGTATTAAAATTAGTGTGTGTGTGTGTGTGTGTGTGTGTGTGTGTGTGTGTGTGTGTGTGTGTGTGTGTGTGTGTGTGTGTGTGTGTGTGTGTGTGTAGACTAAAGCCTGTATTCAGAAACGCCTTGTTCTCTCATCATGACAATTTTCCAATGCCACAGATATAATTAGCAGAGTTCTTAACTGTTTCATCTGCTAATAATTAAAAAATCTTGTTAAGCTGTCACTACAACCGTAAAAAAAAAAAAGTGTAACTTTAGTTAGAGCCTATTGAAATTTTCTCAGTTGTCGGTCCTACCTCGGTTATTTGTAAAGAGGGAGTGTTTGAAAATGAAAGCCATCACGGAATGTCAGTACTGTCTTGGAAAAAGGTAAATCATGTACTATGATCCTATTTCTGCTCAAGTAATATGCTGAATGGTTGGCTGGACTGCACATAATGAGAGAGAGAGAGAGAGAGAGAGAGAGAGAGAGAGAGAGAGAGAGAGAGAGAGAGAGAGAGAGAGAGAGAGAGAGAGAGAGAGAGAGAGAGAGAGAGAGAGAGAATTTTGATAGGTGACAGACTGGCAACTCACTCACTGCACGGGGTGCTCGCAACACTTGGTAGATGCGCTTAATGGCTAACTTAGTGCACGCAACACTAGTATATTCTAATATTTTTTTAGCTGGTCTTTCTTTAATTAATTATTAGAACCTTATTAATGTATCACAGGCCCATAATGTTCAAGTAATTCCCTCAGTGAATAAGAACTTTCAAAGGTCACGCGGCATTTCATCCCGGAGGCTTTCAAGAGGTTTGATGACAGGAGAAGAGCTGTCAAGATAAGATACTGACCTTTACAGCGAATCTAATACCAAGAAGAATGATACGTTAACTGAAAACATAGGCGATGGAGACAATTAGTTACTTAAAAAAAAAACAAAAAAACAATAGTTACTTATCCAAGTTTTCCAATTTTTGCTTAATCTTTTGTTTCCTTTCATTATTATGAAGGAAAATGATAACTGTCTTTCATTGCATTATATAGCTTGGTTTTCTTGTCTTAGCCTTGGAGAATCTGTACGCTGGACTAGAGGGAGGGAAGGCATCGGGATACAGTAAGGACTCAAGCAGTGGGTGGGCCTCAACGACGGAAGTAGAAGGATAAGGAGGGGCTTGCTTTTCTAAACGCTTGTATTCTTCACTTGTTACGAAGGAAACTTGCGATTACATTTTATTAAACGTATTTATTAGCTTAGTTTTCTTAGCATCGGGCAAAGAGTACGCTTAACTAGAGGCAGTGAATGGATTGGGATAGTGGGGCCTGGTACGGTGGCCGGGGCTTGGCTGAGGAAAATAAGATAATATGGTATTTGCAGATTACTATTGTCTACTACGCTCTAATGATGGGGACTTGTAATTTTCTTTTATTATAATAATGATCTTGATTTTCTTAGCCTTGAGGAAGCTGTGCGCTGGACCAGAGGGAGAGGATGCATCAGGACAGTGATGGAGATGAAGGGGAGGGGAGGGGATTAGGTAAGAAAAATAGGATATGATTGTTACATGAAAATCCATGCGTGCGCAGCTACATAAGAGCACAGTGAAAAACTAGGGAATTTTTGCTGTTATCACTGGCGTAATCCCTATTTGAACTTGATAATTTCACCTCAATTTTACCCAAGTATTTTCCTCGTTTTGTACTCTGCGTGAAGTTCTGTTTAGACATGTTGGAAGATCCATCTTTCCAATTTTAGTGTGTGTGTGTGTGTGTGTGTGTGTGTGTGTCTTTGGTGGCGGGCGCCTACAGTTTATAGTTAGTCTTATATAACTGAAACACAAGTAGTTCACAAGTACTTACTTTATCTGTGTCTACGTGTGTGTGTGTGTGTGTGTGTGTGTGTGTGTGTGTGTGTGTGTGTGTGTGTGTGTGTGTGTGTGTGTGTGTGTGTGTGTGTGTGTGTGTGTGTGTGTGTGCGTTTACAACTCTCTCTCTGTTAGCATCGTGTAACCTGCAGTAAATCACATATGAAGAAAAAAATGCGCTTAACCCTTGTCTTCTTCACTTATTATCAAAAGAAACTTGTCACTCTCTTTCCTATCATATTTATTAACTTAGTTTTCTTGGCCATCGGTAGAAGCTGGGGTAGAGGAATCATTACATACAGGATAACAAAAGCTCAAGCGATGGTTGGGGCTTGGGTGAGGACAAAAGAAAGATAATGTGAACGGTACACGGAGAGACGCGCGCACAAAGAGACGGAGACAACGGTGAAAATCGGCGTGCTGCTGTCCGCTGGCGTGTTCTCTATTAATGTTGTACTATTAGGCTAAATTCACCTCTGAGATCTTCCCTTAAATCGAATTCTCGTTCCGTGCTCTGCGTGAATTTACTTTGAGACCTATAAAGAATACTCTTAATCTACCTTCAATGTGTGTGTGTGTGTGTGTGTGTGTGTGTGTGTGTGTGTGTGTGTGTGTGTGTGTGTGTGTGTGTGAAGGACATCTAAAGTTAATGGTTGCTTGTAATCTTGTAATAATTTATAACTGGAACAAAAGTGGTTCGTAAGCACTTATTCTCTCTCTCTCTCTCTCTCTCTCTCTCTCTCTCTCTCTCTCTCTCTCTCTCTCTCTCTCTCTCTCTCTCTCTCTCTCTCTCTCTCCTCACACACACACACACACACACACACACACACACACACACACAGGAATAAATAAATCAGCCTAAGAACTCACAGACACGCACAGTCACAAACTCAGCCTAAGCCGTGGGGAGGGAGGGCCGCAGAGGGGGGGAGGGGAGGCGTCTTACCTGGAGTGTGTGCATGGCTGTGCAAATTTGTTTCGAGTTGACCTCCTCGTAGAAAACGTAGGCGAACCCGTGGGCCCTAGAGCCGTCCTCCTTCGTCACCAGGAATGGATGGAAGCGCGGCTCTAGCATGTGCTTCTGTGTGCGGAACTGTAGCCCTCGGGGAAGACACAGCTGAAAAAAAAGTAGTAAATAGATATATAAACAAATGAATAAAAAAAAAAGGTTAATTACGAGTTAATTTCTAGATTTGTTTGCGAAAGTGTAGCCCGCGGGGAAGACAAAGCTTGGAAATAGTATATAAATAGATGAAATAACAAAATAACTAAGCAAATGAGTAAAAAAAGAAAGCTAGTAAATAAATTAATAAAGAAAGGATGGTTAGACGTTCAATAATAGGCTTCGGAGAACGAAACTAGCTCAGAGGGAAAGACAACGAAGAAAAAAATAAATAAATAAAACAATAACATAATAAAATACCAAGGAAATAAATAAAGAATGATATGAAGTTGGTTTGAGGGCAGGAAGATGGTAAGGGAGGATGTAGAACTAAGAAAGAGAAAGACAAGGAGGAGGAGG
>NC_087176.1:5632500-5637500 GCF_035594125.1 Scylla paramamosain
CGGGAGTGAATGTTAAGCCAATTCTAATACAAAATTCAAATTATTTAAGACTTAAAAAAAATAAATAAATAAATAAAAAATCGTTTGCAGAAAAAAAAAGTGGCAATGAAAGTCACCAAATATTAACACACACATTCAAATGACTTAAAAACACTAACGAAAAACAAACAAATAAATAAATAAACAAAATAAAGCTGCAGAATACCAATCACCCTCACCAGTCAGACTTTGCTTACCATCTGCACGGCGTGGCTGTCGAAGGGCATGGCTGGGGGCGCGTGGTCTGGGTAGTGGCCAAGGACCCGCGCCAGGTAGCTTCTCTCCAAGGGCGGCACCACCACCTCCTCCCCTGTGCGTGATCCGGAGAAAGGAGATGAGAGCAAGGAAAGGGTAGATAAAGGGGGGAGGGGAGGTGAGATGGAATAAGAGGACAAAAAGGAAAGGACAGGGAATGAGTGATGAAAATGGGATAAGAGGAAAATGGAAGGAGATAGAAAGGGAAGGGAAGGGGAATGGAATGAAATGGAATAAGAGGAGAATAAAATAATATAGAAGGAAAGGGAAGTGAAGGGAAAGGAAGGAGGAATGGGAAGGAATAGGATAAGAAGAAAGAAACGAAAGGGAAGAGAAAGGAAGGAAGAAAAATAAAGTAAAGAGAGGGAAGTGATAGAATGGAAGGAAATAAGAGATGGGAAATAAAAGGAAAGGGAAGGGAAGGAAAGGAAAGGGAGAAAAGGGAATGAAAGAAGAGGAAAAAAGTTAATATTTACGATAAAGGAAAGAAAGGAAGGAATGAAAGAAAGGAAGGAAGATTAGATAAGAAAATGGGAAAATAATACAATATAAGAGAGAGGAGGGAAGGGAAGGAAAACCAAGGAAAAACAAAGGGAAGGAAAGAAAGATAAGCAAGGGAGGGATGGAGGAATGATAAAATGAAAGGGAAGAAATGAAGAAGAGAAGAGAAGAGAAGAGAAGAGAAGGGAAGGAAGGGCAGTTAAGTACAAAAGGGGAGGGAGTGATGGGGTGGAATGGAATTAGAAAAGGAAAAGAAGTTTGAAGATTTACGATAAAGAGAAAGGCAGGATTGAATGAATGGAGAAAGGACGAAAGAACGAAGGAAGGAAGGAAAGAATGAAGGAAGGAAGAACGAAGGAAAGGAAGGACGAAAGAACGAAGGAAAAGAAAGGATGAAGGAAGGAAAGAAGGAGAGGAAAGGAAGACGAAGTGAACGGATGGAATGAAATAATGAAAGAAAAGAAGGAAAGAAGGAGAAGGAAAGAAGAAAAGAAAAAAAGGAGGTAAGTGGAGGGACATAAGTGAAATGAATAAATAAAAAGGGGAGGAGGGGAAGGATATGAGGGAAGGAAGTAAAGAAGGAGAGGAAGGAGAGGGAAGGAGGGAGGGAAGGGGGAGGAGGGAAGAATGGAATTGGTGAGGGTGGTATATGGCATAATGGTGCTTAATGCAAACACACACACACACACACACACACACACACACACACACACACACACACACACGTTAAAGTTGAAGTGCTCACGTCAAAGAAGGAAATGAAGGAATGGAAGGTTAGGATCAGGAATGAAAGGAGGAGGAGGAGGAGGAGGAGGAGGAGGAGGAGGAGGAGGAGGAGGTCAAAGAATCAAAACGCTCTTATCTAGGTCAACCTGAGTCACCACTCCCTCTCTCCTTCTCCCCCTCCCACTCTCTCTCTCTCTCTCTCTCTCTCTCTCTCTCTCTCTCTCTCTCTCTCTCTCTCTCTCTCTCTCTCTCTCTCTCTCTCTGTGTGTGTGTGTGTGTGTGTGTGTGTGTGTGTGTGTGTGTGTGTGTGTGTGTGTGTGTGTGTGTGTGATGAAAAACTAGGATGAGACTTTTTATATTTACCTTGAACACTGGGAGGGAGGGAGGGAGGGAGGGAAGGAGGGAAGGGAGGGAGGGAGGGAGGGAGGGAGAGAGAGTGGAGGAAACTCGTGTAATAGCATTGGTATTTGGTAATGAATTTAAGTGCTGGTGGAGGGAAATTTTACCTCCATCCTTCCTTCCCTCCATGTTTTTCTTCCATCTCTTTCTCTCTCTCTCTCTCTCTCTCTCTCTCTCTCTTACTCCTTCCACTCTGCTATTATTTTCCTTCCCTCTCTCCTTCCTCTCACTCTGCTTCTACTTTTTTCCTTCCTCTTATTCTCTTTCCTACCTTTTAATTCCTTTTCCTTCCTTCCTTCCTTCTCTCTCTCTCTCTCTTCCCTTCCCTTCCCTTCCTTCGTTAGTCTCGTGTTACAAACTATCCCCCTCCTTTATCGGAATTCTGGCTCTTCCCTCGTTTCTAAATGTTACTGTTCTCTTCTGCTTCTTCCTATCTTCCTCTGTGTCTGTTTGTTGTTGTTGTTGTTGTTGTTTCTTTTGTTTCTTTCTTCTTTTATTTTTTTCTTTTCCTGATTTTGTTTTTTCCTCTTCTCATTCTTTTCCTTTCTTTGTTTTTCCATTTTGTTTTTGTTTTTTCATTATTTTATTTGTGTCTTTTTTTCTTCTTTCATTATTTTTCTTACTGTTCCACTTTCATTCTCTCTTGTTTTTTTTTCGTTTTTCTTTCTTCATTCCATTTTTACTTCGTTTCTTTCTTTTCTTCTTTTCTTCTTACTCTTTTCTTTCTTCGTCTCTCCCTTTTCTTCTTTAATTTTCTTTCTTTGTTTCTTCTTTCATTATTTCATTTCTTATTTTTCGTTTCATTCTTTTCTTTCTTTTCTTCTTTTTTCTTTTCTTTATTTATTTTTCTTCTTACTCTTACATTACACTTTCTATCCCTTATCCCTTCCCTTCTTTTCCTTCTCTCTACATTCCTCAATTCCTTCCTTTCTCCCTTCCAAACTTTACATCCCTCTCTCTTTTCCTTCCTCCCTTCCTTCCCATCAGATGCCCAAGCCAGTACACCAAAAGTAATTCCTCCCTTTATTATCTCCCTTTTCTTCCAATTTCTCTCTTTCCTTTTCTCTCTCCCTCCCTCTCTTCCTTTTTGCCCTCCCTAACAATCCTCCCTTCCTTCAAACAAGCACATATTTCTCTCTCTCTCTCTCTCTCTCTCTCTCTCTCTCTCTCTCTCTCTCTCTCTCTATTTTCCTCCCTTAGTTTGTTATGAATAGTTTTAAGCTTTTTAACCCTTTAACTTGCAAGATCTCGATAGTTTAACCCTTTGACTGGTGAATAGTTTACTTAAATGGATTATCTGTACGTCTCTCCCTCTCTCTCTCTCTGACCATTCCTTCTCTTAGTTATTTAAATGGGTTGTGTCTCTCCCTTACCTCTCTCCCTCTCTCCCTCGCTTCATCTGCGTCTCTCTCCCTCTCCCTCTCTCTTACTAGTCACCGCGCGTCGCCACACAACGCCACTAGTTCAAGGCGAAAGTACAAGGCCGTTAGTTTAATAGCATCTCCTCCTCTTCCTCCTCCTCCCTCCCTCTTCCTCCGCCTAGTTTCGTCCCGTCCCCGCCCCGCCCCGCCCCGCCCTTCCTTCTCTTCTCTTCTCTCTCTCTCTCTCTCTCTCTCTCTCTCTCTCTCTCTCTCTCTCTCTCTCTCTCTCTCTCTCTCTCTCTCTCTTTTGTTAGGATGTAAAGAAAGGAAAATAGCATGCAAGGTTTAACTGTCCAAACATCCTCTCTCTCTCTCTCTCTCTCTCTCTCTCTCTCTCTCTCTCTCTCTCTCTCTCTCTCTCTCTCTGTCTGTCATTGGCACGCGACACGCACACAGGCACACAGATACATACGCACACACATCCGCCAAACTCATCTACACGCAATACACACACACACACACACACACACACACACACACACACACACACACACACACACACACACACACACACACACACAAACCAGCCACCGTGGAGCCAGTCTGCACTCTCACCTGAAAAGACAGAAAATAACGTTAGTGTTTAATAATAGTAGAAGTAATAGTAGTAGTAATAATAATAATAATAATAATAATAATAATAATAATAATAATAATAATAATAATAATAATAATAATACCACCACCACCACAACTATTACTACTACATCAGCAACAAAAACAACAACTACAACTACAACTACTACTACTACAACTACTACTACTACCAATACCACCACCACCACTTCTATTACTACTACTACAACAGCAACAACAACAACGACGACGACAACAGCAACAACAGCAGCAACAACAACAACAACAACAACAACAACAACAACAACAACAAATACTATTACTACTACTACTACTACTACCATTACTACCATTACTACTACTACTACCACTACCACCACCACCACAACTACTACCACTACAATCACCATCTTCGCTGTACAGTCTACAATGAAAATGGTGATGACAATAGTGATGATGCAATAGAGAGAGAGAGAGAGAGAGAGAGAGAGAGAGAGAGAGAGAGAGAGAGAGAGAGAGAGAGAGAGAGAGAGAGAGAGAGAGAGAGAGAGAGAGAGAGAGAGGGGGGCGAATATAATGATAATGACGAGTAGAGGTGATTAGAAGAGAGAGGAAGAGAGGGGAAGGGAAGGGAAGATGAAGGGGAGAGGGGAGAGGGGAGGGTGAAAAAGGAAGGAGAGGGAGGACGGGAAGAGAAGGGGAAGAGGGGAAGCAAAGGAAGGGGTAGGGAAGGTAGGAAAGGGGAGGAGAAGTGGGAGAGAGAAAGGAAGGAAAGAAGGAAAGAGAGTAAGGAGAAGAAGAAAGGGGGAGGGAGAGGAAGAAGAGTGTGGAAGGGAAGGGGAAAAAGAAGAAGGGAGTGAAAGGAAAGGGGAGGAAGAAGAAGAAGGGAAGAGGAGAGGGAAAGAGAAGGAAAGGGGAGGGAAAGAAAAGGGAAGATGTGGGGAAGGGAAGGAAAGGAAGAGAAAGAAGGAGAGAAGAGGAAAAAGAAGGGAAGGAAACGAAGGGAATGACAGAGGAAGAGGGGAAGGAAGGGAAGGGAGGGGAAGGGGGAGTGGGGGAGAGGGTAGGACAGGTGTGTATATT
>NC_087176.1:5650000-5672500 GCF_035594125.1 Scylla paramamosain
TGAATTGAGGCTCCAGGCAGGCGGACTGACACACAGACGCACACATCTTCCACGCAACACCAACACACCAGTCATCAAAAAGGCAAGCATGAGTGGAAACGATGGCAGGAACACGAGGGTAAATTATGCAACTGTGGAAAAAAAAAAAAAATAGACGTAAGATTAGGATACGCAAACCACCACCTGTAGAAAAAAATAGATAAATAAATACAAATGAATGAATAAATAAATAAATAAATAAATAAAAAGTTAGGTTACGTGAATATTATAAAGTTATTAGTAAAAGAGTTATGGTAAATCTTGGATGTTTGGAAGGAAAGGGAAACGCACATGATTTAGAAAAGTACTGAAGGAAAAATGAGCTGGGTTGAGTTCAGAGAGAGAGAGAGAGAGAGAGAGAGAGAGAGAGAGAGAGAGAGAGAGAGAGAGAGAGAGAGAGAGAGAGAGAGAGAGAGAAAGCAAGTCATGGTCTTTGTCCAGTGTTACGTACGTATTTCCTCTCTCTCTCTCTCTCTCTGACATGATTATCACCAATATCGCGTCAATAGTTCTTTGCGAGAGAGAGAGAGAGAGAGAGAGAGAGAGAGAGAGAGAGAGAGAGAGAGAGAGAGAGAGAGAGAGAGAGAGAGAGAGAGAGAGATCAAACACTACCAAACACTAACTACACAAATCAGTGTGTGTGTGTGTGTGTGTGTGTGTGTGTGTGTGTGTGTAAAACCATCAAACATTACCTATATGTATGTATGTATGTAAATGCTTGTATGGTGTGTGTGTGTGTGTGTGTGTGTGACTGAGTGTGTGTGTGTGTGTGTGTGTGTGTGTGTGTGACAACCACCACCACCACCTCCACTAGTAAATGTCACGCCAGTGCCTGCCTGCCGCCGCCGAGTGACGCACGTTTTCCACAGTTTACGTACAGGCTGCGTAAGAAGGTCGGGTCAGTCTACCCACCCATTGTCTGCTTCGTCACTGCTAGCCATTGTTCTCTTGTGTTCTGACTGAGCCTCCTGTGTTGTCGGGCTTGGTATAGGGGTGTTGAAGACAGTGGTGGAAGGGGGTTGTAGTAGTAGTAGTAGTAGTAGTAGTAGTAGTAGTAGTAGTAGTAGTAGTAGTAGTAGTAGTAGTAGTTGTTGTTGTTGTTGTTGTTGTTGTTGTTAAGGGTATGGTTCGTGGTGGTGGTTGTGGGAATGGTAGCGATGGTGATGCCGATAGAAGTAGTAGTAGTAGTAGTAGTAGTAAGTGGTGGTGGCGGTGGTGGTTGTGATGATCGTGGTGGTGGTGGTGGTGGTGGTGGTGGTGGTGGTGGTGGTAGTAGTAGTAGTAGTAGTAGTAGTAGTAGTAGTAGTAGTAGTAGTAGTAGTAGTAGTAGTAGTAGTAGTAGGGAATAAATAAATAATAAACGTTATATGATTGAAATTTAAAGGGATGCTTTTGACTAACAATAAGAGAGAGAGAGAGAGAGAGAGAGAGAGAGAGAGAGAGAGAGAGAGAGAGAGAGAGAGAGAGAGAGAGAGAGAGAGGATATCTACCACAGCATTAACTCATTATAACAGGTATATATTATTTCGTCATCCCAATGTCAGACAGGTAAATTATACTTTATTAAGGGTTGTTATCGGAAACTGCTGTGAGTATTGGTAACAGTGGGATCATTAGGGTCATTATTCTCTCTCTCTCTCTCTCTCTCTCTCTCTCTCTCTCTCTCTCTCTCTCTCTCTCTCTCTCTCTCTCTCTCTCTCTCATCTTTGGCTTATCACTAATTAAATAATTTTCCTCTTTCACTCATATGCTTTTAATTCACTGAATATCTCTCCTCTCTTTCAATTATCTTTTATTTTTCCTCTCACCCAATCTTTCTCTTTCTTCTTTTCACTCATCTTTCACTTCACTCACACCAATCTTTCTTCTCTCTCTCTCCTTTCTTTCACTCATATTATTTTCAGTCACTCAATCCTTTTCTTCTTCCTCTCTTTCCACTTATCTTTCATTTTTTTTTTCATTCCCACAGTCTTTCTCCTTTTCCCTTTCACTCATATTCACTTCATTCACACAATCGTTCCCCTCTCTCCTTCATTTCACTCGTATTCTGGTTTTCGTTCACCCAATCCTTTTTATCACCCTTCCTTCACTCATTATCAACTCTTCCTTACCCTCTAACACTCACTCTTCCTATTCTCTTTACCAATCTCTCGCTCTCCCTCTCACTCACGCAAAAATTTCTAGCCCCCTCCTCTCTCTTTCTTTCTCTCTCTCTCTCTCTCTCTCTCTCCCTCTTTCGCCACACATCCCTCTGGCAATAACAGTCTCGTTAAGCAAAGGCATCATGAGATACACCGCAATGCTGATTCTGGTCACCATTTGCACGCTACAACGTTCCGGCAGCATCACCTCACTCACGCTAACACCTAACACTGCATTCATAGGGTGGGTTTTCTTTTTGTCTCTCAATGTTGTTTTGGTCATATTAACATCTAACGTCGATTTTTAACACTGTATGCTTGATAATGTGTGTTTTTTTTTTTTCTTCTGCCTGCCTCAGTGTTGTTTTGGGTCATAATAATATCACTTAATGCTACTTTTCAACGCTGTATTCTTGATAAGTTTTTTTTTTGTGTGTGTGTGTGTGTGTCTCAGTGTTGTGTTGGTCATAATAACCACCTCAAGAGCACTAATTTCTAACTGCATTTTTTATATTGTTTTGTTAATAATGAGTCTTTTTGTGGTCTCCTGTCACATGCAAGTAAAATAAAAACAAAATAAAGAACAACTAAAAGTCTGGCTTCCTTAAGTTTGGCTGATGTGATCTCACTCAGTTTTCGAGTTTTGTGTTACAAGTTATTTTCACCGCATATTATAGCAAGACATGAAAACTATTAAACTTCCAGCTCATTATATTTTGTAAACAGAGTATTTATTATTTTCACAGCACGAGAAAGAAAGGATTAAAAAATTCCAGCTCCATTTTTTTTTTTTTTTTAAGCGCAGCAGATTCTTTTCACAGCACGAGGAGAAATAATTGAAGACTTCCAGGCCATTCAATTTTGCAAGCAGAGTGTATTATTTTCACAGCACGAGGAGAAGAGGAGAAATAACTGAAGACTTCCAGGTCATTCGAATTTGTAAGCTGGGTATATTGTTTTCACGGCAAGAAAAATTTTGCAAGCAGAGCGTATTATTTTAACAGCAAAAGGATAAAAAAAAAAAAAAAAATGAAGACTTCCGGGTCATTCAATTTTGTAGGCACAGGAAATTACTTTCACAGCAAGAAGAAAAACAGTCAAAGAAATCCAGCCCGACTGATTCCATTTCGTAACCAAGACTGATTATTTTCACCACATACCACAGCACTTTGAATTATGGGAACTTTCACTTTATCGATCTATTACCAAGCACAGCAATTATTTTCACCACAAACCACAGCAAGAGAAACGATCTTTCCGGAAAGATTCTCAGCCCATTAGCAAACAATCATTAAGTTCCTGCGTCTCTCTCTCTCTCTCTCTCTCTCTTGCATTTACAGTTATGAAGAAGGTAACGTGTTAAATAATAACTCAAACAAGTTCAAGTTATCTACGTGTGGCGCATATCATTACTCCTCAAATGCCTATAATAAAATACAACACAGTCATTTGCTTCCTAATTATATCATTTATACACGAACCTGACACTGTACTTATTATGATTCACACATTTTTTTTCACAAGGGCACAGATTTACTTGCTCTCTAATTATACAACTTATTTACCCACGGATGTAATAATGTGATGAGCTGAATAGAGCTGTACACTTCTAATAATTTCAACACACACAAGGATATTTTTCATGTTTAACTAAGACTGAAAACGGCCTCTCTCTCTCTCTCTCTCTCTCTCTCTCTCTCTCTCTCTCTCTCTCTCTCTCTCTCTCTCTCTCTCTCATATTCACTAAAGCTTAAAATATGTATGGGAATGTGCAAACTTCATATATCTACTGTAATGCATATTATTCTTTTTATTTTATTTATATTCTTGTTGTGGGGAATGATTTGCATTTATTATTATCTCTTAGCTGGTTTTACTTTTGTGCTTGTTATTTATTTATTTATTTATTTATTATTATTATTATTATTACTATTATTATTATTAGTAGTAGTAGTAGTGTAATAGTAGTAGTAGTAGTAGTAGTAGTAGTAGTAGTAGTTGTTGTTGTTGTTGTAGTATAGAACAACAAAACAACAACAACAACAACAACTACTACTACTACTACTACTACTACTACAGCCTACAATCACTCATATGAAGACGAAAAAGCTAAAAGAAAAAAGTAAATGAAAATGAATATATATGAAATAGAATGAACAAATAAATACAACAATGTAATATAAGAGAGTAAAAACCCACTTCAGTCTTCACACTCAGTTGCCAAGAAAGGTATTGATGTTACCCTGACACACACACACACAGAGAGAGAGAGAGAGAGAGAGAGAGAGAGAGAGAGAGAGAGAGAGAGAGAGAGAGAGAGAGAGAGAGAGAGAGAGAGAGAGAGAGAGAGAGAGAGAGCCCACATATCTTGTAAAGGAGGGGCAGAAAAAGAAGAAAAAAAAAAAAACATACAAGCACCGTTTTATATCAATGTACACACTTCAAACAAACAAAGGCTGAAGAAGAACAAGTAGAACAAGAACAAGAATAAGAAAAAAAAAAACTCGAATGAACAAAGATTTGATAATTAGGCGAACTCGGAATGACTTTGAGAAAATACAGAGGAAGAGTACAAAAAAAAAAAAAAAATACCGATAATTATGAAGCAGAGAATTATTTAGTTCCAAGAGGAGTCTGCAATGCGAGGGGACTTCTCAGGAAAACTCTGGGTGACATTCCAAACAAACGTTCCTAGAAACCTAACCGCTCTAATGAGGAAACACTCTTCCCATGCACATTACCATTATATTATAGTCTCTCTCTCTCTCTCTCTCTCTCTCTCTCTCTCTCTCGTTCGGTTCCCGCTGCATGACTTTGTGTGTGATGTTACATGCAGTTTTCTTTGTTTTCTTTGTTGTTCTTCCGCGTATTCTTGTTAAAACAATACCCAGATATAAACACTCCATTTTTATTACTGGTTTTCTTCTCGCCTCTCTATTTCCTTATTGGTCTACAGAGAGAGAGAGAGAGAGAGAGAGAGAGAGAGAGAGAGAGAGAGAGAGAGAGAGAGAGAGAGAGAGAGAGAGAGAGAGAGAGAGAGAAATCAAGTACATCCTACGTGTGTGTGTGTGTGTGTGTGTGCAAACCCATCAAACACTGCCTGCAGAGAGAGAGAGAGAGAGAGAGAGAGAGAGAGAGAGAGAGAGAGAGAGAGAGAGAGAGAGAGACCCACTCAAACACATGAAAATGAGATGAAAATATGAGGCACATTATACTCTACCCCTCTGACACATCGTAAATTCAATAATCCCCTTCCAATATTGAAGAAATCGAAAGAGAAACACCAATGACAACAGCGAACCTTGTGTATGTAAACAAGAAGTGAGGCGTGAATATTATTAATTTTCTGAGAATGTCCTTTTTTTTTTCTTTTCTCTTTCTGGGGACACTTAAGTATACATACGAACATGCGGGTAAAAACATTGACGTCCTGTGAAAAATCATGGGAAGTAATATAAAAGGAATGATGATATAATAGTAGAGGGAAAGAAAAAAAAAATATACGGAATAAGTACTATACACATTTTTCCTTTTTCTACAGTGCATGACGTGAAGTAATTTGAGGAATGCTAGGAATGACACAGGACATCAAGGAAACGAAGAAATGAACAGGATAAAACAGCGAAATTAGACAAACAAAAGGATAGAGAAAACGGTGCACGGTCATAAGAAAATATTTGAAAAACAGATGAGGAAAATACTGAACTTTATGAGAGAGTAAAATAAAACGTGAAATGAAACAAACAAAAGGACAACAAAAGAAAACGGTACTCCGGTCATAAGAAAAGAGGAAAATATATGAAAAATAAAATAGATGAGAAAATACTTTGAATATTAGTATCTCTCTCTCTCTCTCTCTCTCTCTCTCTCTCTCTCTCTCCACACACACACACACACACACACTAAATGGCTGTTCTGCGGGCATGATCGAGGTCTCTCTTGGCCAGGACAAAATCAATGGCTTTTACCTTGCAATCGGTCGGGTTCCAGCCCTCCATCGGGACTCAGGCCGATGATGGCAAAGTAGTCGAAGAGTCTCTGGCTCTCCCGCTGGTTGGAGGTGGTCATGGTTGCTGTTAATAGGATACCCGCAGCTACATAACACAAAGCTCCACGTTCCGCAGCGACGAACACCTCCCACCACCTCTAGTTAGTCACTGAAGGAAGGGATGCCGAAGGTCGACCGCCCATCACAGTCCAGCTGGTGATGGTTGCCAGACGTGTAATCATTACGCTCCTGCCGTGTTTGAAGGGTTATGATACATACATTTCCTTGTGTTTCCTTCTTAATTAAAGTATATAGCTATCTGTATGAGGTGTAGGACATTTCACTGCGTTTATTGAATATGTCTTCAGTTTCCGGGATGTTCGCACCGATCCTTGAGTCTCCTCGGGGCCAGCTAGAACATTATTTATTTTTATTTTTCTCCACATGAAATGATGCAATATGAGTGACCTTAATGGTGATTTTCTGTTAAGTTCAGCCCCTTTACTCTGTAGCACACACGCGCACAAGAATATCACAGTAACAGTAATCAAGTGTAGCTCTACCATTACACGCTCCTTGGTGTGATTATATCAGTTTGTTCAGTGGGATGATTTTCATGGAACTGCGAGTATATATATATAATTATTCTTCTCATATTATATCCAATATTAATGACTGGCATTAACTTCCTATAAGCATACCTGCTCTCTCCTCATCGCAGTCAGCAAGATGGCGATATATATATCGCACTTGCTGCTGTCGTTAGGTAACTAAGTAATTATTAGATTAATAAATATTTCATGTGCTTTCCATAGATTCATATGTATATTGTTACATTAAGGTTTATCAACCTAGCCTGCTTATTGACATATTCTGAAGGATAGAAGTAATGAATATGGAAATGTCTATATTTTTTTATTCGAATTACATGGAGATATTTTCTAAGTAAGTTTTTAGCTATAATGTTGACGTTTTGTTTCTATCTATGGAAACTGTACGAAAATGACAGATGAGGTAAGCTAAGGTCAACGCCATCTACTTGAACGCACCAACGGAAAAAAAAAAAACTGATTTTACATTTCAAAACTGCAACTTGCCAAAATAAGTGTAAGAAAAATATAAACAGCACTTTCATGCTGAAAAACTTGTAAATTACCCTCTCAACAACTATACGAGTGACAGATGAGTTAGATCGAAGTCAACGCCATTTACTCGAACAGATCAGCACAAATATTTCACTTAAATTTCATATTTTAGACATATAACCTGCCAGAAAATATATATGAAAAATACAAACAACACTTTTATGCCAAAAAACAACAGAAAAACTTGACAAAATAACAAACCACCCTATGAGTAAAAGGGACCCGTCCTGACTGGCTGAGAATCGACAACAACAGTCTTTACCACTCCGTCTCCTTCAATTTTCCCCGCTGCCTGGGGACCTACCATGCCCTCCTCTATACGCTACCAACCAGTAAGTGGCAGGCATCTATCCCCAAACACTAGAAACTCCATTAATACTTCTAAAAGGGACAAAATGGGGGCGAAGTGACAAGGGCGTGATGGCTAAGCGAAGGTCGTCTTACGTTCTGACCAGTGATAAGAGACCACCAGTCACCGCTTCTCATCACTTCGCTATCACTACTCTGCCGCCTCAGTGTTGTGAAGGGCACGGGGCAGGATACGGCAGTGTGTGCTGTAATGGTTGATCTCGGTGAAAGTTTGGCTAGCTTGTAATGGAAGGGTGGTGGTGGTGGTGGTGGTTGTAGTGGTGCTGCTGGTGGTGGAAGCTGTTGTTTTTGGTAGTAGCAGCATAAACAGTAATAGTGGTAGTGGTAGCTCTTGTAATAGTAACAGTAGCAATAATGATGGTGGTGGTAATTTTAATGGTGATAGTAGTAGTAATAGAAGTAGTAGTACTAATTGAAAATAGTAGTAGTAGTAGCAGTATTAACATAAGCAGTATTAGTAACATAGATATAGGACACGCAGGTAATTAGGTAACATATCTTTTACTCATACCAAACTTCAGTAAAACCAGCCTAACCCATCAAGCTTAAAGAGAATCAAATCACTCATTTAACCAAATTTGTGTTATTGAGCAGTAACCTGTGAGTTGGGGCACAAGGAATTATCACAGAATATACCATTGCTTTAAAACTACACATACTAAATCAATATGACTTCACTAGTATTCAAAACATTGATAATTGCAATACAGTAAGGAAGAATAGAGAGAGGAGAGACATTTAAATCTATCACTTGGAAACTTCATGTGGTTCTGTTCTGTACTCTTGCTGTGTGTAAGACTGGGATGGATGAAGAAACGTGTAATAGAACCATGTGGAGAAAGCTTATCCAAAGCAGCAATCATGTAGAGAAATGGGACATGAGCTGTGCAGAGAGAGAGAAAAAAAAAGAAACTGATTTGCATGTGGGATGAGCCAACCACGCGAGACAAGTGTTAGGGACCGTGGACTTATTTTGGCATGATGTTGTGTCTCTGAGTTCGTCACAATGGTAGTTGGGCTGAGATGATCAAGACCCGAGTGTTTTTTTGCGCGGCCTTGAGTGACCCGTCACCACACATGCTGCGGTTGGCAGGCACAAGTCCTTGACACTGGCACACGGTTTGCTCTACATATATTAGTGGTTTGTTGATATTCACAGTGCTTAAGATTCCACACCCTTTTTACCTTAGAGAATAAACTTGCTGATTTAGTCCTCATTTTCTTTCTTCTTCTTGGCCTTATTAATCCCCAGCGGTGTCAGCCACTCTTATAATGTTGGCACCAATAGGTGGAAATAGGTACATAGAGTTCATATGTGTAGGCCTGAGGGCTTCGTGCAGCTTCCCTTATTTTCTTATGTTCTTAACTTCTATCTTGTGCATCTTCTTTCTCCAGGCCCCGCTGTCTCTTGTCTTTCTCAGTTTGGTCTTCATTAGTTCTAGCTTTCACTGTAAATGGTTTCATTTTGCATTTCTTTACTTCTAATGAGTGGTTGCTATTGTGTATGTACTGGGATGTGCTTGTGAAACTTCTTCAAGGGTGGTGTGAGTACTGTACAAATAACATTACTATTATTGTTATATTACTACTGTATTCACCTGGTGTCCCCCCAAACAGGTTCCACAGTCAGAGGAGGATCACTCGGAGAGCATGTCAACTCCATCAGCGCAGGCCTGTGGGGAAGAGGGGGCTGTGGGCAGCGGGCCGCCCCCAGACTACTCAGTAAGCCCTTTTATTTATTTATTTATTTATTTGTTTTTTATTTATTTGATTTGATTTTATTTTATTTTATTTTATTTATTTATTTATTTATTTATATTTATTTTTATTTATTTTTATTATTTATATATTTTATTCATTTATTTATTTATTTATTTTTTTTTTTTGTATGTAAGATGGGTGCTAGTCAAGGGCAAGAAAGATCAAGATAAAATGCTGACTGAGGCCCCAGTTCCTGAATGAAGATCAAATATGATTGTCAAAATCAGAAGGCTCTTTTGCTATCTCCATTATCTGTAAATGTAATATTGTTGTTAGTATATCAGTCAGCCATTTATTGAGTCATTTTTTTGGTCATTTATAGGTTGGTCTTGTTATTAGCATATCATTTAACATTAACTAGTTATGCAGTTATTGATCTTATTACTAGTACATCTGTTTACAAAATATATTTATATAGGACATGTCAGTCATTTAGTATATGGAAATCTTTTTGTTTTCCTCTTAATCATAATTGCAAAATCATAACTGTTAACTTATTGTTTATGACACTTACACGTAAGATAGGGTTTACTTTCTAACATACAGTAAAACAACCAGAGTATGTCCAGTTGCTTTCAGTAGTCAGTCAGGCTGTAAGTTCAGTGAGCAAGCTAAACTCCAGTGCATTTCACAGCTACAGCCTGAGAACACCAATAATACAACTAGAATAACCAATAAAATAACCAGTATAAATCCTGTTGCTTTTATTAGTGAGTTGGGCAGCAGGTTCACTGAGCAAGCTAAACTCCTGTACAGTACAATACAATAGAGTAACCAGAATACCTCCGTTTGCCTTTGTTAGTGAGTGAGCCTGCAGGTTCAAGGACCACGCTAAACTCCCCACACTGCACACCCATGACCTTCAACATGCAATAAAATAAGAATAAATACACTTGCCTTTGTTAGTGAGTGAGCCTGCAGGTTTGGTAGCAAAGCTAGACTTACAATTCCTAGGCAGTATAATGTTTAGAAGTGGCTGTGGAACAAAAAGAAAGGCATCAGAATGGTTAGTGATTAAGGAAAGATGTGTCAAATAGCAAGGGGTCATTGAGTGAGGCTGCAGGTTCGGTAACAAAGCTAAACTCCCACACCCTCCACAGCCACAACCTGAGACCACCAGCACAGCAGCCTCAGGGAATCTGGAGGACATCCCGCCCCCCAAGCCAGACATGCACGCCCCTCCGCCCTATGAGGAGTCAGACCCCCGGGAGGGACTCGAGGGGGGCTCCAACCTTCCTTCCTTCTCCCCAGACTCTCCCTCAGACATCCAGCCTCCCAGCTATGAGGAGGTGCAACGACTGAAGGCTCTAGAGGCTGCCGAGGATTCCCCACTGCCTCTGTGTCATGTAAGTATGGTTTTTTTTCTCTCTCTATTTTGTTTTTGTCCTTTTAACTTTTTTTTGGTCTTCATTTGTTTTTGTCTTGATATACAGCACCAGTGGAACCAAATGAAAGGTAAACCATCACAAGATACAAAGATGCAGTGAAGAGTAGAAGAGAAAACATCATCCATGTGGTCTGTCCATTGTGAGGTGTCACCTATGTTTCTAGAGCTGTTTGTTTGAGACCACCAGCTAGCTAGGTCTGTCATGGTCCACCACTCTCATTAGTGTTACCCAGGGAACACTATGAGGAAGTGACAGTTTGATACTATAAAAGCATTATTATGTTCTAAAATTTACCTTCTTTTAGATTTGGTGATGTATAATGGATGTGTGTTCCTGATGGTGTCCTTCTCTGTGCAGGGTGGTGGGCCACTGAGTGGAGCTGGTGCCATGGGAGGGCCTGGTGCTGGGGGTGCCATGCGAGTCCTGAGGGTGTCCTCGCTGGGTGGCCTTGACCCTGAGACAGCTGAGATCGCTGAGGAGCAGCTCCTTGGCACTGACTTCATGTTCTTTGTGGCCTTTGTTGGTGAGTGCATGTGGACAGGAAAGAATAATTCTGATTGAAATACAAATTGTCAAATACAGAGTCTGTTCAAAATGTATTCAACCTCAGGCCAAGGGACAAACATTGGTTTACTTTTTTGGCTTCTAACTCTAATGTTGTTTGTGCCTCTTGTGACTGCACATACCCTGTTTCTTGAAGTCCATATGTGACTTCCTTTGAAGCATTACAAGTTGAAACACACAAGGATAATGTTACTTATAAATGAAATTTTGCTCCAACAGCTGCATTTGTCTTCAACTGGGTGGGCTTTGTGCTGCTGCTGTGCTTCTGCCACACAGTTGCTGGCCGCACTGGGGCACTTGCCGGCTTTGGTCTCTCCTTGGCCAAGTGGGCAGCAATTGTGAGGAACTCAACAGACCTTGTGGCCGACTCTAACACCTGGCTCTTGTGGCTCATCATGGCTCTGGGTGAGTCTCCCAATTTTTTTGTGGAATAAAGGGAATGAATTGCTGGTTAAATGTACTTCATATACATATTTCATATACATATTTCACCAGAAAAATAATGCTTGGCAGTACACAACACTCCACAAGTGTTTGTTTCGAGTGAAAATTGCATATTACCTGCATATTGCACAGGTGCAGGGTGGATACAAATACTGATTTGCATTAATGAACTCAGCAGTTTTCAGTCCAGCGATGACTAAATCCATGCATATATTCTAAGGGCCTGCAGTACTTAGAAAATATTTCTTTCTGTGAAAAAAGCTGATGGTTTTTCACGTAACCTGACGGCACCCCATTTGCAGGCATGCTGATCTGCATGAGGGCCATCCTGCAGTATGTCCACGCCAAGAGAGAGTGGCACCAGGTCCCCCACAACTCCCGGCATCGTTTCTTCCTCTTCTACTGAGGTACACCACCGGGGGACGAGGGCCGGGAAGAGTGTGTTGAGTACTAGTTCCTCAAGCCGCTGCCCTCTGTTGCCCATGTTGCTGATGCTGCTTCTGCTGGGGAGTAAAGTGTGTGAGGTGGCAGTGGTGGGATGTATGAGGGGAGGTGAATGTGTGCCTGTGTGTGTATGTGTGTGGGAGTGTGCGTGTGTGCATGATTCAGAGAAGAGAGACATCTGAGAGGAGCACATCCACAAGTCAGCAAGAATAAGATCCAAAGATGCAACTGCTATATATTCCAAAGCATGTAATTGTAACTGGTTTAATATATGCATGTAAGAGCTAAGGTTGTGTAGATTCACTTGCAACAGTAGCTCTCATCAGCTGCTTTGTGAGAGATCTTAAGTTCTGTTTTATGCATAGACAACAAAAGCATCATCCTCACCGTGATGTAGAGAGCTTGTGTTGGCAGGGTTGCACATTTGGTTGTGATACATTATCAAGCAGTCATAAGAAGTATATTTCACTATCAGTTAATGCACCAAGAGCCACAACGTCTTAAGCTTGCAAGGAACAAGGGACAAGGATGTTCTTTTGCAGTGGCAGTTTGTTGGAGAAATGGCAGACCGACTGTAGATGAAGGATGTAAATAAATTGATGTTGGTGTATATTAAGCATCTTCATATTGGTGTCAGAGGAACAAAACCATTAGCTGTCATGCAATACAGATGCAAGCTCAGTGTAATTACCTTGACCACCATGTTGGCAGTCTTCACTATGTTAATTTTGCAGACAGTTGTGAGTCCAGCCTCTTTAATTATTGCCAGCCTGGGTAAGTGGCACAGCTGGACAACTGGTCTTGCCTTGTGGCCCTAAGCTGTGCCATTCCGATTAGCATGTGTGGCGTGTGGCACTCGTGGCACTCAGTCCCCCTGGTGAGCACTCCACACAGCCCTGGGTTAGGAACATAGCACTTATGTTAGTTATACCCAAGGAGCTTCTTGCCACCTTCAGTTAGTGCTTCTCTTATCATTTTATCTACAGCATGTATAATGTATATATATATATTTTTATTTGGATGACATATATATAAAAGATTTTATGCACATATTTTAGGTTTGCATTGATTGATTTCACTGTATGGAAGATTTTATTACATTTAAGATTAATTGATACTTAATGGATAAATTTTACCATAAAGATATTGGATTAATTGTAATTCAGTACGTTTTACTAAATGTAATAGAGAGGAATAAGTGTAATTTATCAACTGTAAACAAGTTTTGAGGGAAAGAAATTAAATCCATAAAGAATTACAGAAGTACACACACACACACACACACACACACACACACACACACATCAGGTTTGGACACAGCTGCACATCAGTGATTACCACAATTAACATTTCTGTCTGGCCTTCAGGCATCTATATTAATCGTTCTGGTCTTTTGGATATTTTGTAGACAACCTGTGTAATTGCTTAACATTGCGGGTCTTTGTACTGTAATATGTACTGTAATATGTATTTTTCTTTATTTATTTTCCATGTACATGATTGATTTTAAATATTTATAACTGGAGACCGTACTTTTTATAAGCATCATAGTAAAGTGTGAGTAAGAGACACCTGCTTTAGTTTCTGTAATGACATTGATGTAAGAATTTCAGTTCAATTGTTGTTTTTTTAACCATTTCAGATCACAGTCTGAAATTAATAACTTTTATGGATGCTGCAAAGTCTTCTTCACAGTTTATTACAATTCTTATATAGTGTTGAACATCTGCATGTCATTCTTCATATGATGTTGAATTTTAAGAGATATTTTTTATACTTTTCTTGTGTTCATTGATGCTTTGTTAGTGTTAAACCTCAGACAAGTCAATAAACTGTAAGTCAAACAAAAGATTGGTAGTTTGTCAGTAACTTAGTTCTTCCTGCACCACAAACCAACAACATCTGCACATTTCCTGCACTTTTGACAAAAAACAAAACATGATTATCATGCTGTTTATCTACACATGACTCAATGTAGATGTTATGCAACTTATATATATATATATATATATATATATATATATATATATATATATCCCTGTCTTGTGTACAGGATCATATTTATTGACTGTAAGGGAGGAATGACTGTATTAGATGTGTAAATTAACTCTTAACTCTGGAACGAATTTGAGGAAGCAATGACACACACACACACAAACAAATGCACTCTCCTGTTTCAAACACACACACACACACACACACACACACACACAAAAAAAAAAAGATACACAAACAGTCATATGCACTCCCTGCTTCTTCACACACACACACCAGTGCTACAAGGCAGAGTGTATTTAGCTATGAAGTTCCTTAGACTGACTTACACTTAATTTTATTCCAAGATATGCAAAAGGGAAGGTACCACAGCCATCACCAAGGACCTGTACCTGACTGTCTTGCTCATTCCAGGCACTTTTGGCCAATTAGTAATAAGTGACGTAGGGTTTAGAAAGGGTTGCGTGTCTCTAGCATGCACCAGGATTGCTTTCTTTTGGCCAATAAATAATGACATAGGGTTTAGGAAAGGCTGTGTATCTCTAAAATGTGCACCAGGATTACTTTTTTTTTTGGCCAATAAGTAACATAATTCACATATCTAACATATGCACCACAGCTGTTTTTTTCTTTTTTGTGGCCAGTAAGTAACATAGAGTTTAGAAAAGGCATAAGTCTTTAACATATACACCATATAACTGGTTGTTTTAGGGCCAACGAGTAACTTTAGAAAGTCTTTGTGTCTTTAATATATACACCAAGATGGATTTTTTTTGGCCAATAAGTAACAAGTAATGTAAGATTTAGAATGGAGTGTGTCTTTAAAATATGTATTGATTTTCTTTCTATGCTATGTGGTTCAACACTTGGGTTGTGTGACAGTGTGAGGTGCAGTTTCATTCCCTGCACTTTGCACTGGTAATGAACACTCAGTAAATGGGAAGGGAGGTTGATCTACTCTTTTAATTTTTTTCCACATTTTCTAGTTTAACACTCAGGTCTTGTGACAGTGTTAGGTGCACAGTATCACTCCCCTGCACACTGCACTGGTGGCGAACACAAGGTGGATGGCACTTTGACTTAGCTGTTCAGTTTTTTCCATGTTTTCTGGCTTTACATTCATTATAAGTCTTATGATTATATGAGGTGCACAGTATCACTCCCCTGCACACTGCACTGGTGATGAACACAAGGTGGATGGGACATTGATTCAGTCTGTTAATTTTTTTTTCCATGTTTCTGGTTTTATATTTATTATAGGTCTTATGATAGTACACATTAGGTGCACAGTATCATTCCCCAGCACACTGCAATGGTAACAAACACTGAGTGGATGGAATGTTGACTTATTCTTTAGTTTTACCACAGTTTTATGAAATTAATCTGAAAATGGAAGAAATTCATATGGACTGGTTGTTATTGTTATAGTTTGGAAGTGATTATAGCATGATGTGTTTTCTCATTGTTTATTCAGTAAGGTACCAAGGTCCATATTCTGAAACACTGAGCTGCACCTCCACTACTTTCAAAAGGTTGTAATTGAAGTTGCACATGTTTTTAAGGGTGTTTTTATGATTTTCTTGACAGATTAACAAGATTTCTATATTATTAACAGGAGAAATACTCTTGAGAACCTGGCTAACCATCTCTGTGGACTTTGAAAATAATCATGGTGAGAGCGCAAAGCATTTCTGAATACTGAGTTTTGTCTTCACTTCCAGCCATACAGCACATGACTGGCTAAAACCTGCTCAGATCTTATTGCTGGTAACTTGACAAATTACCAGAGAATTAGAACATAAAAGAAAGGGAAGGTGCAAGAAGCCATCAGGACTACACGTGGCAGTACCTGTATGAAACGATAATGCAGAATTGCCACAGAACTAACACTGTGTTGTATAAAGTGCATAATTGAGTTGGTTAATCCATATGGCGTCAAATGAGATGATTTTACATACCGCTGGCCAAGTCAATAGAGTGTGAAATGCGCCAAATTTAAGTTTTTTTTTTTCTATCATTATTTTTTCCTATTTCTGCGCAATGGTGGGAGGTCTTTGTTGGTTATGTGAAGGGATGCTTATTATTATTATTATTATTATTATTTGTCATTATTATATTCTCCCTCCAAAGTCAGTCTGGGAATTAAATGTTATGGAGTTCATGGCATTAGTAGTTTTTTCTTTTCACTTTTCCCTTTATTTTATTTATTTATTTATTTTTTTTTGGGTAATCACATTAAAACAAACAAAATGGTTGATCTGTCTGCCTGTGTTTCTTTATCCAAGCAATTACTGCAAGTGTGGCTCTGAAACTTTCATCAGTCAACTAACAATTTATTTTTTTAATTTAACTCAACCTAACCTAATCTAACCTAACCTATTTATCCCATTTTATTTCATTGTCTCAGATCAGGTCATTTCCTCTGTCTCAAAAAAAATAATAAGTAAATAAATAAATGAATAAAAAAAAAATAATAATAAAAAATAAAAAAAATGAAATAAATAAATAAATAAATAAGAAAATATATTGTTATTGTTATAATCATTATTAACATTATACTACTACTACTACTACCATTAACCACCACCACTACTACAGCCACTGCTACCACTACAACTGTCAAGAGAGAGAGAGAGAGAGAGAGAGAGAGAGAGAGAGAGAGAGAGAACCTTCAAATGACAAGAGATGACACACACCCCCATTGTCTTAAACACCTGCCACACGCACCTGCACCTCACACCTGCATCACCCACCTGTACACACCTCCTCACCTGCCTTACTAACACGTCTTCATAACCTTCCTAACCTTTACACTAACCTCAATACACCTGGCTTTCCTGTAGTGTCTGTGTATACTTGTCTGTTTTACGTATTATTTATTCTGTATTTGTGTGGCTGTATCTGTTTGTTGTGTGATTCTATGTTTGTTTATTTGGTGATTCTCTCCCTCTCTCTCTCTCTCTCTCTCTCTTGTTTGACAGTTGCAGTGGTCGTGGTGGTAGTAGTGGTGGTAGTAGTAGTAGTAGTAGTAGTAGTAGTAGTACGTTACACTAGACTAGACTTACAATAGACTTTCACTATTCTTTTTTTTCTTCTTGTTTTTCATCTTTTCCTTTTTACAATACATTACATTACACTTCCACTCCCTTTCATCATCATCATCATCTCCTCCTCCTCCTCCTCCTCCTCCTCCTCTTCCATCACATCCCGCACCTTCCCTCTGTCTATAACCAACCTTCACGTCCCCCTCCCTCTCTCCCTCTCTTACCCATCCCATTCATCCCTCCCTCTTCTCCCTCCCTGTGCCTCTCCTCCTCTCTCCTTCCCATTCCCTTCATCCCTCCTCTCCAGGTCTCCTCCCCCTCTCCATCCCCATCCTCCCTTGCTTTCCCCCCTCTCCTTCTGTTCTCCCTCTCCTCCCCCTTTTCATTCCTCCCGTGCTTCCCTCTTCCCTCCCTCCCACTCAACTTTCTCCCTCCTCCCTCCTCCTCCTCTTCCTCCCTCCTTCTCCCCCCCCCTCTCTGGCCCTCGTCCTCTTCGCCCACACATGAAGTTGGCCAGCGCAGAACACACGAACACACTGGAAGCCAAATTTGGTCCATTCAGGATGCTTGGGCCTTTGAGAGAGAGAGAGAGAGAGAGAGAGAGAGAGAGAGAGAGAGAGAGAGAGAGAGAGGGGAGGGGGTGAAGATATATATACAGGAAGATTGTTATTATTCTTGTTATTATTGCTTATTATTATTATTATTATCATTATTATTATTATTATTATTATTATTACTTTTATTACTGTTATTGATTGTGGTGTTAGTAGTGGTACAACAACAACAACAACAACAACAACAACAACAACAACAGCAACAACAATAACTACTACTACTACTACTACTACTACTACTACAGCAAAATTACCTATATTGTTAATCTATACCAGTACTACAACAACAACAACAACTACAACAACAACAACAACAACAACAACAACAACAACTACTACTACTACTACCACTACTATTACTACTACAAAATTTAATCTATAATCAATACAGAAACACAAAAATAAGAGAATGAGTAAAAAATAATTCTCTCTCTCTCTCTCTCTCTCTCTCTCTCTCTCTCTCTCTCTCTCTCTCTCTCTCTCTCTCTCTCTCTCTCTCTCTCTCTCAACATGGCCACTGTTCAAAAGATTCCAGGAAAATCTGCTTAAAACTTCCGAGACGGACTTACGAACATAATAACATTCTAACACAACTCAGGACGCCACGCCACGCCACGCCACGGCCACTCTGGGACTAATGAAGACGAAACGCATAAGGGAAGGTGAGGGTGACGGGACGGAAAGCGACGCATTGAAAATAAGAGAAAAGAAAAAAGAAAAAAAAAAGAAAAAGGAAGTAAAATCGAAAGGTACACAAAAGAAAAAAAAATGAAAAATGAAAAATTAAGTGACACTAAAGGAAAAGACGAGACACACCAGGTAAGTAAGATGAGAATGGCTGGACAGAAAGTGACGCAATGAAAAGAAAGGAAAGAAAAAAAAGAAATAAAAATTGAAAGATCCAGAAAAAAATTAAGTGACAATAAAGGAAAAGAAAGAAAAATCGAGAGGTGGAGAAAAAAAAATAAAACGGTGACACAAAAGAAGGAAAGAAAAGAAAAGGAAATGATACCAGTTGATAAAGAGATTGCGAACCGAATAAAAAGAAATCTCTAAAGTAACATAAACTAACCTAAGCTAACCCAACCCATCAATGAAGGAGTGAATAAACTGGAGTATAAAACACAACAGCGAACCGAATAAAAAAAAAAATCCAAGAAAAATAATAAAATACTTAAAAAAATAAATAAGCAAAAAACTTTCCACTGTAACTGTAAAAAGAAAAAAAAAAAAGGAATGACAAGGCCTCAAAGTGACGTTACAAATTCAATTAAGAACTAACCCTTAATATTCCAACGAGAGAGAGAGAGAGAGAGAAAAAAAAAGAAAAGGAAAGAAAAAATAAAAAAGGGAAAAGAAAAAAAAATCATAACTATAAAAAAGTGAGGAAAAAAAAAAGGAAAGAAAGGAGAGCATAAAGGGAGCATGAACGTGACGGGCGGAACTTGGCTCACCTGGCGGAGAACAAGCGTGCGCCAATTACCGCCGGCCAGGAAAGTATAACCCGAAAAGTATTAATCTCTTGGAAAACTCTATCAGATTCCGGATAAAAGAAACGAGAGAGAGAGAGAGAGAGAGAGAGAGAGAGAGAGAGAGAGAGAGAGAGAGAGAGAGAGAGAGAGAGAGAGAGAGAGAGAGGAAATACAGATAACACATTCCATCTCTCTCTCTCTCTCTCTCTCTCTCTCTCTCTCTCTCTCTCTCTCTCTCTCTCTCTCTCTCTCTCTCTCTCTCTCTCTCATCGATCCCCGCTTTTCTCCCCACCTCCCTCGTGTCTCCATCTCACAATACCTTTTCGATAATTCCCATCTCCCTTGCATATTTAGAGTGTCGAAGTCTTATTAAGGTGCGTCAGTCCCACCCTGCCTCCCCCCTCCCCGCTTCCTTTCTCTCAATAGGGAAAAATGAAGGATTAAAAGGAGGATTATTTACGAAGACCCAATCCTTTTGTTCACGTGGGAAAAGAAAAAAAAAGTGAAATTAGTTTTCCGAGTTTGCTACCTAAGAGAGAGAGAGAGAGAGAGAGAGAGAGAGAGAGAGAGAGAGAGAGAGAGAGAGAGAGAGAGAGAGAGAGAGAGAGAGAGAGAATCATAGTGTATCGTATTAATTAAAGCTCATGTCTGATTTCCTACATAATTATTTCAACAAGTCTCTCTCTCTCTCTCTCTCTCTCTCTCTCTCTCTCTCTCTCTCTCTCTCTCTCTCTCTCTCTCTTTAATACCACCCAATTAACGTAGGAAACAAAAATAAGACATTACAACAAGAGAGAGAGAGAGAGAGAGAGAGAGAGAGAGAGAGAGAGAGAGAGAGAGAGAGAGAGAGAGAGAGAGAGCATTACGTAAACAACAAAATCACACCTTGAAACATTTAACACATCACAGGAAAAGAAGGAGAGAGAGAGAGAGAGAGAGAGAGAGAGAGAGAGAGAGAGAGAGAGAGAGAGAGAGAGAGAGGGAGAAAAGTGTACAGGTCATGTAAGTCAAGATTAGCCAACTACTTGTCCCTTTGTTGCCCCTCTCTGCCCCTGAGTACTCACCCTTATGATGGTTCCTTAAGGTTTATGTTCGCCATCACCTCTGCCACAAGTCCCCCAAAAGCACTCTTCGTCACTTCTCTTCTGTCCTCTCTCCTCTTCTGAGCCCCCATCACTTCGCCTCTCAATGATGACATTATTATTGTTATTGTTGTTGTTGTTGAAGTAGTAGTAGTGGTAGCAGTAGTAGTAGTAGTAGTAGTTATTGTTGTTGTTGTTGTTGTTGTTGTTGTTATTATTGACACGTCTTACAAAATATCAATGGAATCAGCGCGGGCTTTTCCTGACTCTCTTTACCATAACTTTCTTCATTCTTGTTTGCTTGTTTCTTTAATATAATTTTCTCTCTCGTCTGGGATGTCACCTTACATTTGCGGAGAGAGAGAGAGAGAGAGAGAGAGAGAGAGAGAGAGAGAGAGAGAGAGAGAGAGAGAGAGAGAGAGAGAGAGAGAGAGAGAGAGAGAGAGACGTTTAAGAGAACTCTATTTATGCATGCACCGGTACCGTCACTTTTTTTTTTTCAATATTGTCCATTCGATGTTTCAAAATACCTTCCACTAGTTAAAAGGAAATCAAGTTTGTTTATTTACGTATTTACTTTTTTCGTACAGAACCAGAAGACCAGTGGCGAAAGAATTTAAAATGAACTCACATTTTTTTTCCTAATAGTGTAGTTTTGGATATTACAAAATACGTTTCACTTATTATTTGGCAGGCAAGTTTATTTATTATTATTTTTTTTCAATATTATTATTATGTGTCTCTTATATCAACATAGGGAAATTTATTATTAATATTTTTTTAATATTGTCGTTTTTTTGTGTGTATTCCTTATATCAACCTCAAAATATGTAACATTATGATAAAAACCATAAAACAATACGCATGTCTGTCTATTTACATAAAACACACACACACACACACACACACACACACACACAGACAAGAAACTAAGAAAACAAGGGAAGCTGTAGGAAGCCACCAAGACCTACACGTGGCAGTCCCTTGATAAAACACTGCCTACCTATTTCCACCTATCATCCCTCTCCATAAATCTGCCTAATCTTCTTTTAAAAACCTCCCCATTGACTCGCCTCTAACAATCTGAATACTGAGTCTATCCCATTCATCTACCACTCTATTTGAAAACCAGTTTATTCCTATCTGTTTTTTTAAATGAGAGAGAGAGAGAGAGAGAGAGAGAGAGAGAGAGAGAGAGAGAGAGAGAGAGAGAGAGAGAGAGAGAGAGAGAGAGAGAGAGAGAGAGAGAGAGACATATATTCTTTTTATACATTTTTTTAATTTTTTTATAACACTATGCTTTAGACGTAGCGAAATATTTTTTACTGATTCACCGGAAACTATTTTAACGTTTTTTTATTTTTTTTTATTTATTTTTTTAAATTTTTACAACTGGAAATTCCGTTACTTAATAGCGGAAGGAAAACATTAAAAAGTACTTACAACATTTTACACACCACAATGTACTGGCCGCGTGAGTGAGGCTTCAAATATAGCACGGAATGATATTTACTAATTTAATGAGTTCTCCTGCAATTAGAATACCGCTGAAATAGGAAATTAATATATTATACTGGAGAGAAGACACGACGAGGCAGGATTATTGGCAGCGTATTACTATTGGGATAATATTACTACACACCACCACCACCACCACCACCACCACCACCACTACAACCACTGTCACTGCCAGCACGAACAACAACACTGAGAAAGTATGAATGAATTAATGAATGAATGAATAAACACATGGCAAGGCAGGATTATTGGCAGGTATTACCATTGGGGTGATATTAACACACACACACACACACACACACACACACACACACACACACACACACACACACACACACACACACACACACAAACACACACACCACCACTACCACCACCACCATTATTTAACAGCTTCATGTCCTACCACACATGTGACAGACGCTGAGTCATGTGTGTATGCCAGATGACAATCTCATTAGATTTGTCATTTTCCATGAAATCCTAAGAACT